>NC_072778.1:27387697-27691030 GCF_022539595.1 Amphiprion ocellaris | reverse complement strand
TTCATGCTGAGTAAACGACTCAGCATGCAGATGAAAGCAAAATGAAACAGCTGCATGAAAAAAATAAAGGCAATAAATTGTTCAAATAAAGCAAAAAGAGGGTGGTTTGCAGAGACCCATGCTGTACCAATTAAAATTTATGGTACAAAAATTTGGTTGAAGCAAGATGCGACATAACTTCATAGGCATCCGTTTTGTTTTTCTGTGGGGAATCTTTATTTTGTATTACTGCAAAACACTTACCAGGGATCTGATAAAGGCAGAAACAAAAGTATCTGTACAGGACAAGGACACTACACAGCAAGAAAAGTCTTTGCATCTTATTCTTGTTACGGCAGGTTCAAAAAGGCTCAGGAGCAGGAAATGAGACTGCAATCAAATAAACATTTTAACAACGCTTTATTTACAACAAGATGATATTTACAGGAAACAGAAATAGAACTCTAAACCCAGGAACTAAATTAAATAATGAAAACCAGAAACCATCTAGTGGTACGGAGGACAACTACATGAGAATAACAAATTACGGTTAACCTACGTATGGTATAACCAAGGCAGGAGAACAACTAAAATACAAAAAACTACACCCAGCCTAGACTCTAATCAATCCTGAACAGAAATCACCAGACTAAACTATTTATGCAGAGCATAAAAACAAAAGATATTAAGTACGGAACGTAGGTTGTAATAATTCAACGTACAAAATAATACACTAAAAGTCTGGTGATACTAGGGCTTGGAAACTTAGCTGAGGGATGGGGAAACAGTTCTTGGCCTGGCTTCATCCGGCTCTTTCCCTCTTTGGAGCTCAACACGTGGAAGGTAAATTGGCATCCATGAATTCACTGGAGGTGGGTATTTCTTCCAGGGTGTCCCGTCCAAGCTGAGGCCTGTGGTTCCCAGGAAGAAGCTGGCGAGAGGTGGAATCCTCCATTAGAAACAGAATCCAAGGCAGAGTGGAGGACCAGCAGACTAGAGGATCCCGTAACACAGCAGGCAGTAGTCAGCTTCACTAAACACAGAAAACAGGATTATTTAAAGACCAAAGGCTGGTGGCAAAGACAGTTCTATTCCCCATACTGACTGGAGATTAGACAACGGTCCAGCTTTGAATGATGGGTGCAGTCTGCTTTTATGGAGACGCCCAGAGACCAATCACTCAGCTCCCACCTGCAGCTCATCTGCTGATTAACATGCAACACACCTGCTGCCAGCTTCACCACGAACACACCTAGGAGAGAGAGAGAGAGCAGGGCCGAGGGAGGAGGAAGCACGACCACAGTTCTCATGTAAAAAGCATATGTACATGCAAGAAAAAATGGATACACCCCGGGGTTGAACCGGAAGTGACAACGAGGAGCGGCTAATGCTACTTTTGGTTGTTGTTGTTGATGGTGAACCAAGCGAGCGGGTGAAGTTTTGCCCGTTTTGTGGGGAACATATGAACCGATTGACGCGGTTTTGTTTTTCGTGTGGTCGGTCTTTAGAGTGTTTAAATGGTGCAGATCAGACTGACAGAGTACATTAACCGCTCCTCGTTGTCACTTCCGGTTCAACCCCGGAGTTGGGACATTCCCTTTCCGGTTAAATTTGGATTTGTAAAAGTGTTTTTGGACTTGTAAAAGTGTTTTGTCGCTTGTAAATTTGTCTTGGAGGTTGTAAAAGTGTTTTGCATTATGTAAATTTGGAATTTGGATTTGTAAAAGTGTTTAGCATTATGTAAATTTGGTTTGCACCTCTCAGCCACCGTAGACTAACAGTTTTTAAATTGTTTATATATATATATATATATATATATATATATATATATATATATACTTTTGCTAAAATATCCTTCCATCCATTATCTGTACACCGCGTAATACTCATTAGGGTTGTAGGCGAGGTTGCCAATCTGTCACAAGACTACTTTTGCTAAAATATGCTACTTGTAATGACTTAAACATTTTGAAATCAAATCACAACCCTCCCTTAGTGTCTTGAAACTCTCTGGAGGTCCCCATCCCCAGTATAGGAACCAATGTGTTGGAAAGTTTTTGCAACTGAACTTCACGAAAACTTTGGACAGGTGAAGAATGTAAGGATGTGATTATTTATGAATGAGCAGCTGGAGAGTTCTGATGGTTTCCACAGTTCTAACGAAAAGAAAGCATGAAGTTCACCCAGTTTTTACAAAGTGGCAAGATACAAAAAAAAAAAAAAACTGTTTCACTAACTGGCACAGTGAGGTAGAATCTTAATGGTCTTCCTTTTATGAGCATAACTCACGTTGTCTGAAACAAGAAAAGTCTTATGCCATTGTCTTGCTCTTATAGAATGTAAATACAGGAGGTCAAATGATATTTAGAGATGGGGTGAGATGCACATGTCCGTATATCTATGCAAGTTGAACATGTCCTATTAGTCTTTTAACATCCCTGAGGCCTGTCTGGATTTCACTGATAAAACGCTCAAAAAAATTCAACCATGAATGTTCTTTTTTTCTAACTTTAGCACAAAAATGACATCTTGAACCAATCACTACCTGACTGATTCAATGTGAATATTTCTAAATATGAAATGAAGACTTGGAAATGCCTTTCAAACAGTTTCAGATTACTTTTATGCAAAACTAGAAACTTTCTTGCTCTTTCACAAGGTCGTACTCTAGGCATTTTGCTTTATTGTCAAGACACGGAAATGGATGAAAATGATTTCTTCTAGGTTTGAATTTAGTTCTTTGAAATTAAAATTGACCTCTTGCAGTTCTTCCTTTGCCTTTATTTCTGACAGAACACCATTCATGGGTAGCTTCATATGGACCACAGATCTCTGGTTCTGGTTGTAGAAAAGGTCTGGCCTGAGCTTGCGTTTTCTGTTACCATGGAGCCACTGAAAATACCACATAGTGTCAAGGCAAATAGTATGTACTGGTTGATAGTGTTCCAGTCTCTTTTTTTATGTTTGCAGAATGTTGTTATCTGTGGGTATTTGGAGCTGTACTCTTTCCTCGTCTTGTGCCTTGTTAGTATGCTGCAATGCTGTATTTTTTTCTTTTTTTTTGTTCCATCTCTTTCAGTTCAAAGTATTTTATCTCTACCTTTGCCACGGTTCTGTGGGGTGACACAGTGTTCACAGCACTTGTCACCTCCCCTCCACGCTGTGTTTTTATTTTTTATTTTGTCTCTTTCTTGGCCAGGCCTGTTGTGAGTGTGCCAAATGAAACATTTTGGTTCAGCTGAACCTCATTCAACCTCATTCTTACCTCCACTGTGATTTATAGGTTTTCAGCTATAAGCATCCCTGTTCACACACAAGCACGTAGCTGTAGAACCTGTAGAATATTTATCATTGTTCATTATATGGTATATAGGCGTGCATATGCATATTTGATTAATACCAACTTTCCTGTGGTCACAAACATTCCTTACACACAGATGTAGACCTTACTATACTCACTCTTTGATAAATGAGGCAGCCAGTATCAGCACAGTTCAGGTGAGGTGAAAATGTTCACAACAATCTTCAACCCAGAATTTCGGAGTCACTATAAATAAACCAGCATTACCAGAGGTGGGTAGTAACAAGTTACATTTACTCCGTTACATTTACTTGAGTAACTTCTCAAAAAAAAGTACTTCTGAGAGTAGTTTTACTCTGCCATACTTTTTACTTTTACTTGAGTAGACTTGTGAAGAGGAACCGCTACTCTTGCTCCATTACACTGGGCTACACTTGACTCGTTACTTTTTTATTTACCACATTAGATCTGCTTTATTTTGCCAGAGAGATGCCCCCAGTGGATCTACCACATGACTGTGTTTCACCAATCAGATGAAGCAACAATAATCATGTCACTCCGTTTCACCAGACGTCGCCCTGTAGTGACATGATCACATACGAACTGTGGCGGCATAGCGGCACAAACTCTTCACAAAAAAACGGGCATTTTTGAGAAGTTTGACCTTGCGTCGGAGTCCGACAACATTAGCATAGCATTAGCATGGATATCTCCATCTTTGGCTTTTGTCTTCTGTCTACTAACACGGCGAAGTGAAGCGTGACGTCATGCTTGGTAGGTTCCTGTGATACAGCGATGGCGGGGTCTGGTTTTAAAAAGGACAGCAAGCATTAAATCCGCCTCTGTAGGGTCATTTGATGAGTTTCTTACTAGGTTCTTCATTTCTGCACACATAATAATGGGAGTATATCATATATATTTGAGCTACTACGACGTGTTGAAATTTTCTTCTGCTTCCCTGGCTGCATGCACAAGATAAATTCTGGACTTTGAGAATAACTTTTATCAATTAAATTATTATTATTATTATTTTTAAGGTTTTAGAAAAAAAAATTAAATTATTGGATGAAATTTAAAAAAACAAGACAAATACATAAATATTTATATAAAAATAAGACTAAATTAACATTAACAAACAAGCTGGGTTGTAGAGATTTCTTTCATTTATTGGTTAATTAATATACATTACATATTTGATCTAATTTATTTAATATTTCCACTTTGGGCCTTTATAAACAACCTATAATTGAATCCCTTTGAGATCGACTGTTTTGAGCCAGGCTGATATCAGAGAACTGACAGATTGGAAGTATAAAGAGATAAGATGAGAAAGATCATGATGAGGATTAAAAAGAAGAGAATTGGATGAAAAGAAGCGAAAGATTGAGAAGAGGAGAAACTGAGCAACGCATCTCTTTTGTTTCACACTGAGACTCAGTACACTCTTCTCTTTGTGCCTCATTTTTCTCTCTACATCTCTACCATTGTATGTCACATAACTCCTGTTCTTCCTCCACCTCTCTGCTTCCTTACTCTGCTTTCTCTCCATCTGCGCTGCTTCAATCTCTTCCTGCATCTCTTTCATTCTGCCCTTTCTTTGCTGTGTCTGTCAGTCTGCAGTATCTTTCCCATCTCTCTTCTTTCTCCCCACCTCTCATCTCTATTCTCCAACCCCTCTTTCTGCTGTGTCACCCTCTTTTCTCCTTATCTCTCTTTCTTTCTTCCACGTGTCTTTCAACTACCGTACTCTCATTGATATCGCTCTGGTTTATCGCTTTCTCCGCCTGCTCTCATTCCCCCCACAGCCCTCTTCTTTTACCTCCTTCTTGCCCTCTTCTATCGCTCTCACCTTTTCTCCCCGACCTCCCTCCTGGTGTCACTGCTCCCCCACTGGAGCCTGGCAATAGAAATGACTAATGGGAGGTTATTGCTGATATCAAGACAAAGCAGAACACTGCTGAGCTCCTTAACTGCTACCTACACTGATACACACAGACACGCACACACACACACACACACCCACACACACACACCCACACATGCATAGACACACTCACACTCAAGCTAACCACAAAAATATGCAATTAAAGCACTATATGCCCACAGACAGTTTGAAAAAAACAAAATTTAAACAGCACGAATGTTTGATTTTCCTAATTACCTAAACTGACATTGTGGAACAAAACGAGTCTAACTTTGTTCTTTGTTGTTTATCAGTTTTTTGCGGGGTTTCTTTTTTGCACTCAAGCTCTTGTTTTTCCAAGCAAAAAACAAATGTATTTTATAATAAATATTTCCTTATGAAAAGTTAACTTTACAAAGCTCATTTTTAGTGCAGTTATATTCATGAGACAGATATGAGTAGGAGTAATTCTTTGTAAATTAGTCTAATAAAAATTTGTTATGGGTGGATATATAGAAACATTCCAAAAATTCAGAATTCAAACAATCCAAAAAGTCATTTTGTCAATCTGAATGATATAGTATAATGATTTGTGTAGCCTACGTAGTCATGATAGTGGCCCTGAATTTTATCAATAATTAGTTTGTTGATTTAAATCACTAGCAGTACATGCATTAACTAAATGTACTTTATTTTTTGCCTGAATATTTACAAAACACAAATCTGAAGTAACTTGCTTCTTCTTCATTTGAATATTTTCATTTGATACCACTTTGATATATTTGAATTTTTTTCCCTGTAATTTAATAGACCTTTTTTAATTATTTGTTTATTTGTTTTTGTCTGTTTTAATTATACAGTTGGGATTGTGGATTGTAGAAAACAGTTATGGGAAAGGTGTCACTTTGAGCACTTGGTAAATGTAATGATCACCTATTTAAATTTTACAATCAATCAGTTAATTAATCAAGAAAATAATCAGAAAGTGAATAAAATAAAATCATTAGTTGCAGCCCTATGGTGCGTTCAGGCAATGTTATGGTATCTAAATTACTAATCCAGGCTTTAAAAGCACACCACAGACTATTCAGTTCTAATCATGCTACAAAAGGCACACTAGTCTGCTATGAAGACTCTCACATTGTCCCTAACATTGCACATAGAAACAAACCCAGGAATCCCATTGATGTTTCTGAAAGACTGACTTTTTGCTTTTTACAGGACAGACCAGGTGTCACATTAAAGGCAAACACAGCACAGGATTTCTGGAGAATTTACAACTTCCAACTGAGTTTGGGCAGAATTTAATGAAAATGTACAAATCATTGCTCCTCAAAAGCCCAGCAGCAACTACTTTAATGACAGATATTTTAACGATGAATGATAAAGGTGTGGATGATGGATATTCCTCATTCATTTTCCTTCAATTTTTAGTTGATGATGTAAAAGAAAACATGATTTGTCAGAACAGGCCACATTCTTCCATTGCTCGATAGTCCAGTGTAGATGCTTACAGGCCCACGGTAGGAGCTTTGGGCAAATGGCAGGGTTTACCATGGACCCTCTGACTGCTCTGCAGCGCTATAGGCAGCGAGCTGTGTGCCAGCGTTAAAGTTTTTCAGTAATTTGTGCTACAGTTCTTTTCTGTTGGATGGGACCACATGGCTCACGCTTTGGTACCCACACAAGCCTTGGGCACCCAGGACCTTGTTAATGATTAACCAGTTGTCCTCCCTTTGATTATTTGCTATTGGAAATAGCCACTGCAAACTGGGAACACCCAACAAAAAGAAACAAACAAACAAAAAAAACCCACCATTTTTGGAAACCTGCTAATCTAACCATCACATTTTGGTCCTTGTCAAGGTCTTAAATCTTTACGCTGTCTGTTTTACCTGCTTCTAACACATTTTCTTCAAGAACCGAATGTTTACTTGTTGCCTAACACACCCCAGTCCTTGACTGATGCCATTATGATAAAGATAGGCAATGTTCTGCACTTTGACTGTCAGTGGTTTCAATATTTTGACCGATAATTGTATTGATTGCATACCGTTCTACTCCTTATTTTAAAAATGTAAAGAAAAATGGATAAAAAATACCAGCGAATATTGATAAATAATACCTGAAGGTATTTTTTACTTCCATAATAGCATGCTGTGGTTGTGCCATCGCTTGCAAATTTCATTTGCCAACCTTCTTAGAAAGAAAATGTTCTACATCTCAGATTCACTTTGCTAAACGGCTGGCAGACTGATATTGTGTCTGTTTATACAGTAACCTTGGGGTTTGTGATCCACTCCTTCTTCCCAATCTAATCACTTTATAGTTGACAGACTTATTCCTTGTGCACATATTCTTGTAAAATATCTGTACCATTCCTATAATCTTAAACTACCATTACCATTTGAATGACATATATTTATCATATTGTATGGCTGTGAGCACAAAGGTTGATGCTGGTGGAAACTTATGTCATGAAGACTGATTGAACAGTGTACCAGTAGGTGTACGTGACTCAAAATATTGTTGAATTTGAATAAGGGGTGCTTCAGTATGTAATCGTGTCTACGACATTGAGCATGTTGCTCGTATTTTATCTTGCAGATGACCTCTGTTGTCTCGTTTGGATGTTAGTAGTGACGTGCTTTGCTTTCTAACAGCAACATTATTTCAAACGCCTTGACATATGATTTCAGTCATCCTATATGTGTGTTCAGGCTTCATATTATGTGTTGTATGTTCTTGTAGAAGTGCCACAACCCAATTTACATCGGGATAACACAGTTTTGTTTCAGTCTTTTCAATAATTACACCATTAAGCTTGTGACAAGTCAAATTTATTGCCTGATCCTTATATCATAGTCATGTCAAAAACAAAAAAGCACAGATTGGAAATTGTTTTTTTGACATACTTTGACAGGCAAACATTTAATCCTCTAAATACCTGTAAATAGTTTGTAACTCTAAATGTAATATACTAAACAAATGTTAAAAAATTGCATTTTGTATTCATTTTCATAAATAAAAAAATAATATTAGTTGCATTTTGTAATTTTATCACATGCACAAATCTATAAATGTTGGGCTTGCAAATTAAATCCCAATGATTAGAACCTCTTTAGGGGAGAGGTGGAATGCGTCCTTATTTTAACCTCTGAAAACAATTGCATTGTTTTTGTGTTCTTATCATGCAACAATTTCAAGAGGTCTGTAATGTCTTCAAAAATTGGGGTGCCCATGTGTCTGGCAAATGACTTCAAAAGAATTCCAAATGATTTAAAAATGAATCACTCCATTCATCTACAAGTACTGTACATTTCAAATGAGTGCTACTTTTCCTACAGTCTCCAAAGATAGCAAAATTTTATGACAGGATATTACCGTAACTCTACAGCTTTTGGTATCAAAGTACATCAGTCAGAAAGAAATTGCCCAGATTTCACCTGCATAGAAGTTATCCGAGGAAAAAGCTGTTGCTGTCCAAAAAAGAACATTAAAGAACAACAGTTTTACAAATGTGCTTTTGCAATAATATAATCTGGACATGATGAATCAAAGAGAGTCGACATGTCACTGGTCCAGACCAAAGACAGCTTTTACGGAGTAGAACCTCACACCAGTTGTCGAGCATAGCGGTGAAGATTTTATGTTTTGGGGCCACTTCACTGCCGCAAGCTCTGGGCAACTCACAGTCATTTCTGCGGCATATCAAAGAGTGCTTGAAGATAATGTGAGACCGTCTGTCCAAAAGATGAAGTTGAACCAGAAGTGAACCTTTTTAACAACCAATCCACCAAGGAATGGCTCAAAAAGAAGAGATGGGGGATTGTGGAATGGCTTTTTTCAAATCATAGTCAAAGTAGCCACTCTGAGCCTTGAAAGTAGCTTTGCAGACTATTGGCTATATCTTAACCAATGTCATGAGTTCATCACTTTAGTGAAGAATGACTGTTGAGATGAGCAATTTTGAAAGTTAACTTTGAAAGCTCTTACCTTTGTTACCTCTGAAACCATCAGTTGTGTTGTATCAAGGTAATTGTGGTAAACAACAAATAACCCTATTCAAGTGGCAAAAAAATACACATTAGGGGATTCAGAAAAGGTGAAGACAAAGAGCGTTTCTTCGGACTGGACTTAATTTGGAGACCAGCTGAAAGACCACCAGACAACAGAGATTGGATGCAGATTACCTGGCTCGCATACAATGTACATTGAAATAGGGGACCAAGCACAGAACCTTGGGGTACACTGGTTCACTTTTTTTCTTTCTTTTTTTTTTTTTTTTGCTATGCTATTATAATATTAGCCAGGACATTTTAAAGCTTTGTTGTTTGATTTTAATACAAGCTATCCAGTCATTGTATAAACAAAGTAAGAGCTTTGTTTGTATTCTCTGCAAAAACAAAAATAAATAAATAAATAAATATTAAACACATTTCTGATGGGTAATCAACATTACCAAGATCTTGTTTGTGATATTCATGGACAGGATCTCAAGTGGCAACCAGAGTGAGAATAGTGTCCAGTTTGAAAAAACCTCTGAGTCATCTCTCTGTTTTTTGCACTGGTTTGCAGAAAAGTGTGAAGCAGATAGGATGATGGTCAACATCTCCCAATTTTGAGGCAATGGTTCTCTTCTGCAAATCAGTGAATTTCTCCCTTTGGGTTGAAGATGAGTTGCTTCCCCAAGCGAAGAACTTCAAGCATATCTGGATGTTATTCAAAAGGGATGGGAAAATGGGGCACGAGACGGACAGATGGATCAGTGTAACGTCAGCGGTAACTATGAGCATGTAAGTGCAGAGGGAGTTCAGCAAAGACAAAGACCTCGCTTTGTCAGCCAACCTGCAAATCTCCCCTACAGTCATAAGCTCTGGGTAGTGACTGAAAGAATAAGGTCACTTATAGAAGCTGCCAAAATATATTTCCTCTTTAGTGTAAAGGTGAGGAATTTGGAGTAGAATTGCTGCTACTTCACACTGAAAGAAGCTAGCTGAGGTGGCATCTGAGCTGACACTTTCCTTTGGAGGTTTTCAGGGCACATCCAAGCAGAGACCCCAGGGTAGACCCAAAACTTGCTGGAAGGATTAAATAATTCCCCTGGCCTGGGAACGCCTCAGGACCCCCCGCAGGGAACGGGGAATAGTTGCTGGGTAGAGTCTGGTATGCCCTGCTTAACCTGCTGCCACTCAGTCGAACATTATAGATAGAGAGATGTGTGGCTTCCAGTTCATCTATATATGTATAAAATACCAGCAGGGATTCTGCGATTTTCTTTGTGAGCAAGAATTACATTGCAGTGATATACTGTTGTCGATGCTATTTTAACTTACACGTATTATGGGGTCATTCTGTTAGCATCAATGTGACCTTATTGCCATGTGTGACAGGAAATAAAGGGAAGCAGACAAAAAAGAAAAAGGGATTGGAAGTCCCAGAGTGACTGGGTCTAATTGAAATGAATTCTGACTAAAGCAATGACTTTAATGACATTTTGAATCCAGGACTGGAGTAATGACATGGAGGGGTCCCTGTGGGAGGGTGGCACTTTAAAAAGCCCGAGTTAGAGGGAAGGAAGGAGAGAGGGAAAATACATATACGGAGGGGAGACGACTATAAAGAATGAGGGAGGGAAGAGGTTTCAGAGGTTAAGTTTGGAGAGCCAGTATTTATTAAGGGAGCCAGGGGAGACAGAGAAAGCCAGAGAGACACATGGAGAAAGAGACAGATCGAGACAGACGAGTTTAACACTGAGAGAAGCAGACTTTAAAAAGACATCCAGGGAGAGAAGAGGTTTTATTCTTCATTTCATCAGGCTGTCACGCAGCTTCTCTTTTTTAGCTCATTTCCCAGACTGCAAGACACTGTCGATAGGTCAACCTTATGAAGTCACTATCTGGAACTCAGTCAAACCAACTGAGGCCTCGTCACCACCAACTATGGTAAAACTCTCTTCTGTGATTAAATTTTAATCACCATAATGGCATATTTATGTGGCTAAAATCTAATATTGCTTTCCTTTGGCAGGTACTCTATCACTGAGTGTTTTCTTGTGGAGTTGTATTTCAAAGAATTATCGCAATTTACATCACTGGGCCAATATTAAACAAGCAAATAGAGGGGAGACTCTCAGGTTTCTATGGAGAAAATGTCTTTACTCCTTAAAGAAAAACAAGTTGGTCTGGTTAAGCATTGACATGACATCACATGAGTAATATCAAAAGGTTAAATCTATTTTTCCTATAGTTTATTGCCAAATGTGGAAGCTCAAATTGGACATGAAGACCACCTCTGGAGAAAATAAAGTTTTTTTCCTTGTTAACATGCCCATGTGGTGTTTTTTTATATGCTACAAGACACATGGGGAGCAACAAAAGCACTCAATACCATGTAGTTTCACCTTGAAACTGCAGAGATATACACGAATGTAACAGACCTAAGAAACCAATCCTGTTACCTCGCAGGGTGGGACTTTCTGTATCATTATTTTTCTTCAGAATCAGTTTCAGGTTGTGTGGCTGAATAACAGCGATGTTACAACGAGAGTGATAGGGGAGTTGGTCTGCACATCTAAGCCGTTTTAGGGGCAGAAAGTGATTATTTTCACACAAAAAAAAACAATCAAAATATGCAACTTTGATACAGTTGCAGATACAATTTTTAGGGATTTAATCAAGGAACAGTGAGGGACTTTAGGAAGAGCCAAGGAATAAATGTGTGGCAACATATGAAATAAGAAAAAAATAAATACATGACATATTAAGGAAATCAAAGTAATTAACTGATAAATCAATTAAACTTTCCAGTGCTTGGGTCACTTTAACATTACGCACATCAGGTTGTCAGCACTTACATAAGACATTAAACCCATTTAATTCACATTACTTTATTTTAATAATAACAGACACAAAATATATCTTTTGTATTATATATATTTTACAATGTTTGCTTGTAGTCGCGAATTGTATTTCTTCAATGTTCATTAATCTTTCTCACGGTAGACTGATGTATTTAATTTCTGCTGTCTTATCTTACACACATGATGCTGTAACTTCTCAAAAACTGACAAGTATGAAACCCAAATCAGTCGGCACATTAATTTGCTTGTGCTTATTTACAAGCACCACTGCTTCACTGCTTTGCAATCGAGTATGGATGGACAGATAACCTCCAGTGGTTTTTCAACTGAATCTGTTTGGTTTCAGGGCACACTGATTCCTTTAAGAGCGTCCATCAGATTTTGTAAGTCATGGCACCTCTTTCCTCAGCTGAACTTGCTAGTATTTGTCAAAAAAAAATGCGTGTTGGACTGTCAAAGACATTTCAAACACCTAACATTTTGCATTGCATTTGAACTGGTTCAAAAACATTTGCAACTTTACATAGCTCACGCAACAACTTTGGTATGTATTTAACAATGTGAAGGCCATTTTGACCATTGGAATGAACATTTTGCAGTGAGATGTGGTCAGAGGAAATTCATTTTGTTGTTGTTTTTGTTTTGCATGTGAACCTTTTTTGTCCACAGAGCTAGATGATGCAATACAGCATGACACTAAACACCTCTTAGTTTGCTCAAGAAATATTGAAATGATATTTGTTTCTATTTTTTGTACAAAAGCAGATGCAATATGGAGTCACATGGAAAATTTAAATGCTTTCAAGATTTTGTCGTCACAAATTTGATCCTGTTCGACATTTTAAAACAAAGAAATCAACTAGATTTTCTACTTTATATTATTTCTTTTTTGTATGAGCTGCAAGCTTATATGATATGAAACCATGTTGAATAGAAACCTACTGTACAATTTTAGCATTATTTAGTTTTGATTCTGTTAGTAGACCTTCAACTACTGCTTGCATTGCTTAAATACTGGGATTTACATAAAAAAATAAACGTACAAACATGCATTATCATCATTATTTTAATGTTAAATTAATGAGAAATACCTCTGTATTTAAGTCTGCCTGTCTGCCTGGTGGAATTTCATTATAAACCTGTATTAACAGACTGTCAGACTAAATCCATATAAACTGCACATAATGAGCTGTAACTCCCATGAATTAAAATAATACACCATCACATGAGAACATACTTCACTTTCAAGATGAAAAATTAATAGATCAATAGCATAATTATGAGTTGTAGATAGAGGCTCCTAAAACTAGTCAAGGGACGATTCAAAAAGCACTGTAAGAATTCCAATGATTTCTTCAGTAGTGTGGGAAAATACCCACAAATTAAAGCTGACAGTGTGCACTTTATCCTCATAATGATCATGTCATTTCATATTAAAGGTATTATGAGCGTGTAGCCAAAACATAAGACACAGTGTTGGTGTCCAAATTTAAAGCAAATTTATTTAAATTAGCATGCTGTCTGTGTACAATATATTGTATCACATTATAATGTCATGGACATGAATCACAATGTAGTCACATAGCAAACCAAAAATCCATGTTCACATACTCACACGGTGTAATACCTCATTTCTCTTGTGCCCAATTGGCAATGGTTGATATAAAATTCAAATGGCGTCCTCAGTCTTGGCCAGTTGCCTGAACAACTGGTTGCCAGTGGGTGTTTTAAACAGCAGGCAGCATTTTAAAGGATACTCCTTTTAATTCCTGGTCATCCTAAAGCAGGATATCAAGCTGAAATGAATATTTTGGATCCGGGGTACTGACATTAATTAAAGTGGTTTTAATGACTCTCGGTCTCAAGGCAAAAGTCTAAATTCATCATTAGTGTGTAGACCCGCAAAACATTTCAAACCAAGGCTCTGAGTTTCCATCACCAGAGAAAACTCTCGAGTGTTATGTTTGGTGCTGAATACTGGTGCCTGCTGGATCAGTGCCTATTGTTTTACTTTGGTGGCAGGAATAGAATTTGAATGGCGAAGCTCAAGGTCCACATGTCTGTCTTTTATAGTTTGTAACACGTATCCTTAAAAAAAAAAACAGCACTGCTGAAAAGAGAAAATAAAACATATGCAAAATAACAGAACTACAAAATAGTCTTTTTGGAATTCAGTGCTGACTACATTGAATCCAGCCTTCAGCCTTGATGCACCTATCACCTGTCATGCACAATGTCAACAGAAAGGAGGAAATTTAGAAGTTGTCTACAAAATAAGCTCAATGATAGAGTAAAAGGAACTTGAATAGTTCAACTATTACCTTTGTGAATTTGATTTGGTAAAATGTTGGATGAATTGGTATTTGAGCCACAGAAAACACCTTTGCAGTCTTAGTATTCTCTTCTAAAAATAAATACATTTAGATGCCAATTTTGGAAATATAGACATACCAGTGAAATGGCAACAGCACAAAGAAATGTCCGTCTGTCAATCTGAGTGGAGCATGTCCACTTTCAAGGTGTGAACTATGCCTGTGACAACTCTGTGTGAACTAAAGGGCAACTAATCTTATACATCAAATGTAAATTAGACCACATGATTGTGAGTGTAATCAGGTAAAACAGGTTGAACAGAAAGAGCAGAAAAGATTGCTTCAGAGATCAGCTGGAATAACCAGATATAGCTCAGTCCAGATCTTTCAAAATATGATCACAGGGAATATGGTTGAAACCATTCAAAAGCCAGAAGAATAAGCTGTTTAGAGTAAGCTAGGATTAAATTTACAACAGAATATGCAGAGTCCAAATTCAACCTACATACATCAATCATAACATTTAAACTACCGACATGTGAAATGAATAACATTGTTTCAATGTGATGTCCTGATGCCACAGTCCCCAACCTAAGGGCCGTGGGTCATTTGGTACTAGGCTGCAGAGAAAGAAGCCTACAGGGCGTTTTGTTTTGAAAAAATGACTAGATCATATTCCCATAACTTCAGTCTGTGCTTGTTTGCTGCACTTGACCCTCACTTTTCATGACCGGCTGTTAAATGAAGCCGTCAATCTAACCCCTGCCAAAATGAATAAATAACAAACATCTCTGGAGAGCTTCTTTGAAAAGAGGGAGAGACTAGATGCTGAGAAATAAATATATATTTAGCAATAAAATATATTCTATTCATTTAGGATGTTTCTATAATTTTTAAAACTAAATGTACAATTTTTATTTATTATGAGCAAAATTGTCTTGTTTGAAACTGGTACATGGAGCAAAAAAGCTTGGAGAACACTGTCCTAATAGGAAACCTTGGGTCCTGGCATTCATGTGGATGTTACTTTGATCTGAGCAGTATTTCAGAAGGTGATCCTCCCATGTCAAATACACCTTCCCATGGTAACAACACTCCCAGATGGCAGCAGCCTCTCCCAGCAGGAAAACGATCCCTGCCGCACTGCAAAACCTGCTCAGGATCGACACAACAAAAAGCCCAAGGTGTTGACCCTGTCCCCAAACTCCCTAGATCCCAATCCAGTCGAGCACCTGTGACATGAACCAGAACAAGCCCGTTTCATGGAGCCTCCACCCCACAACCCACAGGACCCAAAGGATCTGCTGCCAGAGTCCCAGTGCCAGACATCCCCAGAGGTCATGTGTCCACGCTTCAATGGGTCAGAGCTGTTATGGCAGTATGAGTGGGACCTTCATAATATCAGGAAAGGGATTTATTGTTGTGGCTCATCAGTATTTGATAGAAAGTTTGTGTGCACAAAGTACATCTTGGTTGGAATTCTTTCCCTTGCTAGGAGTGTGGAAAAGCACAGAGATGAGGGCGTCAAAGCTCTTATTCAAAAGTGTAAATACATTTTTATGTACCGAAGGAATCGCAAACTCCTGGTTTTGAGTGACAGAAGCATTCCTTCCAGAGTTCTGATCTCTATCCCATAGAGCACCAATGGGATGCCATGAAGGAAAAAACAGGCTTGTCGGAGATGGACTGCTGCTATAAAGATGACACAGTTTCCATCAACCCTGAGCCTGTACAGGATTTAAACAAAAAGGGCTTTACTTACCTGGGCATGAGTCTGAGGTTAGAGCAGCTAGCATGAATTGGCCTCCAGATTATGTATATTACTTGGAAATCAACACATGTTTGGTGTAATTGTTAAGGCAACAGTACATTGCATCTTTAATGAATGAAACATTTAAATCTGGATGACACAATAGAGGAAGCATCACTCTGCAAATACAGTGTTTTAATTCCAGTCGATTTACTTGAGTTGTAGGTGGTGTATCTTGACAAAGGGAACTATGCAGCAGTAACTGTTAACTTAATAACAATATTCACATGCAATCTAGCTTTAACTGTTACAAATATTCTTATTTTACACAAAACTGCAACATTTTTAAATTATCATGAGCTCAGATATAGTTTTTCCTTTTTAATTCATTTTTTCTTCCTAACTTCACTTGTTCACAATGCCATTCTTTCTTTACACCATTACATTTAAATCACTTGTTTTCAGATCTTTGTCGCTTATAGCTTCCAATTAACATCTGATATTGTATAGTGGAATTGAGAGCTTGGTTGCACTCCCAATGACTTATATATTCTCACACTGGGTACCCCTTAGCATAATGTTTTAAACACACAGGGTACTTAGATAGACCTAAATGCCCAGATATAATAAACAGATACCACGAGTCTGTAGTCAAGTGTTCACTGTTGGTGTTGTCACTGTTGTTCCTTTTCAGGTAACCCAATCCAGAACTTTTACAAAATCTGACCAGGTGGTTTTAGTCCCAATGCTTAACAAGTGAAAACTTTAGTAACAAAGCTAAATGAAAAGATAATTGTCCAACACAGGACATAAACCTCAGTAGAAGTCCTGTGACTTGTGCCTCCTTCACCTCTTTAATGTTCTCATGAGACTCTTTCAAACTGGAAAAACACATGTACGTGTATCAGTGTCAAATATTGATGCCAGTGGCACCAACATCAAATGTGTAATTCTTTGAGCCGGAAGCAGCTTTGACAAAATGGCAGCGTTTGATGTCCTGGGACTGGGTTGGAAATGATGGTGATGATTACAACAGTGTAGGGAGGTGTAATTGTGCTTAAAAGCATCCTCTGTGCTCTTGAGAAAGATATAAGATCCAGGAGAAGAAACTCTCTCAGGATGATGACAAATGCCAGTGTTAAAGGGAGAAGTTGCGTTTATCAGTCGGAGCTGCCATTTGTGAATGGTCTTGTTTGATGAGCTGTGCTTTGCTACACAATCAATCCTTTCCCTCCCCCTTCAGTTGTCTCCAGCAGGAATAAGACTCGTGCATGTTCTCAGATATGATTCACTGTATGTTCCCGCTGCAGCTAAACATGTTCTAACTGGTTGAAATGACTTCCAGAATAGAGAAATCCACTGGAAGTGACAGGTCACACAAAGGCAGCAGGGTGTTTCAGTATTAATAGCTAAGTCTGCCTTTTATGGGGCAAAGAGAAAAGACAAAGAAAGGCCCCCTATTCAAATAGTAATTGCTCACAGTTAATCATTGGTGCCTGCGTGTCATGAGACTGGGCAAATTTTGCTTTGGGGGGAAATTAGAGTGTGATTGTACAACAGCGGTCGTCACAAAAGTCATGCGTCAAATTAAAGATAAGAGAAAGTAGTATTGGGATTTTATTGCACTGGATTCATTAGATTTCATAGTTTGACACAGAAAACAATACACCTGGGAAGACCATTTCAAGAGCCTTGGTTAAAGGGGAATACCACTTCATTTCTGAATTCCCACATCGTTGTTGGCTACCATTACCCCCCCCCCCCACTCCTTTTTCTTTAATTGGTAACAGAACATTAGCTCCCAACTCAAAGTGTCTCACAGCTGCAGATGTGAAGTTTGAAGTTGAAAGCAAAAAAGTGGAGGCCGCACAGAAGTCAGGTGCCAAGAAGGCACTGTAGTGCTTTGTGAGGAATGTAATGTATTCAGGTACACAGTTTAACAGAAAGTGAGAGAATAGCAGGCGAAAGAGAATGTGTGAGTTGGGGTTCATTCTGGCTATTCATGTTCATACACCATGTCATTAAATAAGCCAATGAACACTGCAGAAATCAAACCTGAAAGCTCAGACAGCATATGCTCCATTAAAATCATAAGCTTTTGGCAGAATGTGTGCTTTAAAATGAAATCTGTTGATGCTGTGAGGTTGTATTTGTAATTGAGTGACACCATTTTCATATTCTAAATATGCATACTATAAAACAAAGAGTTATTCAGAAATATTAAGACAATGCATAACTTACAGACATACTAATTAATATGATGATGGTTTGCTTTTAATGTTTGAGAATGATATAATTAATTAATATGATGAAAAACTGAAGTTCACAGGGCAAAATACCCTAAAATGTACCTAAAACAAATACTAAATTTCTCATAATACAACTATAAAACTGTATAAATATAAGCTCATGTGATTGCAACCCGAATCACTTACTTTTCAGTCTTGAGAAAGCCACTGAGTATTACACAAATGATTCACACAGGCCCCTTTAAGTCTGTGTAAAATGTCTTTTTATTCATCCTTGTCTTCAAAAAATGTTCCAGTAAAACTAAACCCTTGCTTTGCTGTTCTTTTCAGTCAAACAATCATAAATGAGAGGCAGTTGCTCACCATGGTAACCCATAAAATGGAGGAGATGCTATAATAAGTTATAAAGATGTTGCACTTTGACCCAAACTATGATATTTTCCTAGACCTGACCAGGATTAAAAAATGAAATAAATAAGAAATCAGTCTGCTAGATGAAAGTAATGTTGCAGATGTGACACTTTCAAGTTACAACTGTCCCTGACTATAAAATAATCGTCTGACATTTGAGAAGGAATTACATTTATTTTAAAGTGTAAACAGGAATGCATATTAGCTATAAAAACTAATTTCGGTGTGAACAGGTTGTTGTAGTCACACTGAGACAAGTCCACAAACTCTAAATATTTTTTGCTGTCCACCATCATTGTCATCCTACTTCAACCTTTTTAACTGAATGTCTGATTGGACCTCTTGTCCATTAATCAACACCAATCATGGAAAACACTGGAAATCTGATTCTTCTTCATTTAATACACTTAGAGTTTCTGGCTGTGCAATTCTTGTTTTAATGATTGAGCTGATTGACATCAAAACTAATGTGTATTAAATGACAAAGAAAGAGGACAATATCAATGGAAGCTCTCTAAATTACTTCTGCAACAAAATCCAATTCACATATGTATTCCAACAACAACAAATAAAGATCCTGAATGAGAAAAAAAAAAAACAGAAAATCTTGAAAATGCCAGGTATAAGCAGAGCTGTAGTGATATAACTACGAGCCTGTGGCCCCATAAGAGCCGTGATGTTGTAAAAAATGAACCCATGAGTCTCCTTTTTCAAAATCAATAAATGTTTCTTCTGCTCTCTTGGAGCTGTGCGGATCATTTTCTGTCTCTACAGTGAGAAAGGCAGTACATGAGGATAGTACAGCAACAGAGACTGACAGTGTGTCTGGGGTCACTGCCTCAAATAGTCTGTAGCAGGAGGAACAGTTGGGAGCAATCAGGGGCATGAAGAGCAGCTGGATGAAGGGATAAAGCAGTTCTGGATCAGGAACTATCACATCATGCAGCACAAATGCCAGTTAAGACAAATACGTAAGTTAAATTTTTATCTGATGAACTAGCGAACACAAATAACTTTCATTCATGTAAGCACGTAAGTAGATGAAAAAGCAAGAAAAAAATAGTTTGCAGAGTATGCTGACAGTCTGGGGTGTACAGAATGAATCTGGTTGGTGAAACTGACATCTTCTAACTTGTAAACTGAAAAAACATTAATTATAAACGGGTTGTACAATATGTCAGCAAGCATTTACTTCTGTATGTCAAAGATCAGAACAGCTTTTTATAGTGAAATGGAAAAGAAAGCAATTTTCCTTGGTCAGTTGTACATAATTTGCATGTTTCAACCTATAATAACTCTTTGAAGACATGTCACCACATGCTAAAACAACTCCCTATAGAATAAAAACCATCTGTTGAACAGAAAAACAACTTCTTATAAGCACCCTTTCCTCTTGCGATGACTCTTCTTCACAGCGTTCAGTAAACAAGTTAGTTACAGGACCAGAAACAATTAGTTACACCCCAAATGGAAATACATAAACATCTAATTAGTAAAGAATGAATTCACACAAATGATTATGAAAAGATTATTTGCATATGAATAAATTATAAATCTTAAGGCTAGAGCTGAGTTTGCTTTCACAGCTGTGTGAGGTGGAAAAGTTCAGCAAATAAAGAATGAGTCTATCCAGAAAAACATATGTTTGTCTTGATGTTGCAGAGCAATACAATAATATACACGTTTTTCAGTTTTAGTTCTATTTCATGTAAGCAAAGGAAATTGGCAGCAAATTGAAGAGGAGGTGATAACTCACAGTACTAAAGTGCTGTAGAGGTGTACAGGATTATTTTGTAGCAGCACAGTGGAAGGCTGTGAATATTTATTTATTTATTTATTTTTACTGTAGGTAGATGATGAGAAACAAAGAAAGAAGCCTGTCTGATGTAAAACATTCTCTCAAACCGTGGTCACCCTCTGAATCAGGAATTCACTGTGCTGGACTGCCTGCTGGTCAGTGTATATTTAAAGATCCATATTCATGGTTCATGAATCTCAGATTGCACATTGATTCTATGTATATTTACTATATGACTTCCCACCTGAATAGCTATTTACCCTTCAAGAGCCGAGAAATTACTGGTGTCCTTGTTCCGAACAAATGGCTGTTGCTGCTGCTGGAAACGACTCAGCTCAGGAGGATACAAATGTCCACCTGCTGCATGGAATCGAGAAGATGGCTCTTTTTGTAAGCACAGCTGCCAGCGTGTACACACTGCCATATGCACAGTACATTCTGTACATACTGCCTGTTGAGCACCTTCCACACTGTTCCCCCCTCGATCGCTCATATATTCACACTTACAGCAGTCAATTATCTCTCTCTCTCCCTTGTTTTGTGTTCTGTCTGTACATGTATATACAGGCGAACACGCAGGCTTGTGTTTTTAGTTAATTGAAGTGTTGAGTCAGTGTTGCTGCACGTTGCATCATTTGTCTTTCTGTCACTTTGTACAAGCAGTTTCATCCCGATTCCTGCATATTCATGTCTGTCAAGTCATAAAATACTGTGTGTGTGTGTGTGTGTGTGTGTGCGTGTGTGTGTGTGTGTGTGTGTGTCAGCAGTGATGTGTCTGAGAGACAGAAAAAAACAAAAAATACATGCAATACAAATTGTGAAAAATAGCAGGGTTGGACAAAAGAAAGGAAGGAAAGTGTCAGTGTTTACTAGACATATTTGAAATATTTGCTTTCAAATTTCTATGGTTATTATTCTAAATACAAAATGTAACTAAAGTGATATTCCATAAAATATGACAAAAGAAACACAAAAAAAACTAATGCATTCATTTGTATACTGTATATGAAGGTATTATTTAAAATAAATCTATTATTGAATACAGTCCTACAGTAAACATTAGCAAATCATTTAGCATTTCACTACCCAAATGCAGAAAAGAGCTGCATCGGACTAAACATCTTCATGAGTACATAGACAAGTAAATGATCAGTTTATTTACTATGGCGAGCTTTCTGCCTCCTTAGCTTAATTTACTGCATCATGCCTCTAATGAGGTTGATGATAAATCTCAGGTTAATGAGCCATAATGATTGTAAATTAGCATAAATTGATACGTTAGCTTCCTCCTCCAGAAACCCCTTAAACTTGTAGGTGTGGCCACATCAGATGAGATAGAAGTCCAGCACTTATGAGGTTGTTGTGCAGATTTGATACATGGGGGTCACGATGACGTCATGGAGGTCAAATACTCTTCACTTCAGCTGTAATGATCTCCTCCATAGACTGAACTGCAGTGCTGAATGAGCTACATGTATTATTATTATGAGTGTATCCTTTATTGCAGTGCACATGCAAGACAAAATGTTTTAGTGACAGGATTCTGTGTTTAGACACTAACAATAATGCCATTCAACAGTGAATAAGTGTTAATAAGTGTTAAATCAAGCTCTTAAGGAAAGAAGGTCAAACCAGTGGTGGCTGAAAGTACCGCTGTCAACTCAGTAAATGATGTCATATTCCAGTTAAAAGGTCACTGATGGATTGTTTAAACCATTGAGACAAGTGTGGTATGATGACTGTCACACTCAAGAGTAAAGGTTAGTACATGGCAGACACAGAGCAGCAGACTTGCATGAGATTCTATGCATGCTACAGTTGAGGTGATGTGCATGTAGACATGTTGTACGCATGCACGTCTTGAAACAGGATTATCTTTTGGCAGCTAGTAGAGTTGCTTTTAAAATAATGTGTGTGGCTGGACACACACACACACACACACGAAAACTTAATAAGAATGGAACCGAGAGTGTTGAATGCATTAATAATATACATATAATGCATGAAACAGCTTTCACACATCTACAATTGGTTTACTGTTCCAACCATCCATTGACTTGACATGGCTTAAGATGACTTGTACCTCATGCAGAAACACAAGGGAACGATAAATTATCTTATTCCAAATCTGATACCCTCAAGTTGCAAAAGATTATACAAACTGAAATTGATATACTTACATTTCACAGTGGTGATGCTAACATGCAGTAGGTAGTACTGAAGACCCACTCTGGTAAAAACTAGTTTACCTTGTCAACAAGTCTATATGGTGTTTTTAATGAGCTAGAACACACAACATAAGTAAAATACATTTGATTATTTCAAACTTAAAACTTAGTGTACTAATGACAGAAATAAGTTCATACTTATTGGTTTCATGTCTAACAAGGAAATACTACTAAGGAACCAGTGCTGTCAATTTGTAGGTTTGGTTTCCCACATCATAATTTTTTTTCAGTTTCTGTTTTGAACATGTACAGCTGGAATACTATAAAATTACAATTTGCCATTATGTAGTGTAGAGTACTTTTACAGTGTCTGAGCAGAGCCATAGTGAGCTGGTGTGCTGAGCTGCAGTGAGTGGGAAGTGGTGGGTAGAAAGAGGGCCAAGGACTTCATAGATCCTTACATTCTAGGTGAAGCAAGGGTTTTAAACCATTTCAAAGCAGACATATGTTGTTTTACTGGACAAATCTTCCTAGCATGCAACTTTGATATACTTTAAAAAGGTTTTAATGCAATTCAATTTCATTCAATTTTGTTTATGTAGCGCCAATTACAATTCAGATTGTCTCAAGATGCTTTACAGAACCCAAATGGCATTGGCAATGCCTGAACCCCTAGAGCAAGCCTGAAGGCGACAGTGGCAAGAAAAAAACTCCCTTTTAACAGGAAGAAACCTCAAGCAGAACCAGGCTCATATGGGGAACAAGGAAACACATAACATGCACGATATGAGAAACATAGATGATACAAAGTGATGCATAATGAATACATAGTGACTGTGGATATACAGAGCAAGCCAACGGTGAAGCTGATTCATAAGTTTACTATTATGGGATAAGGTTCTGGCATTAAATACACTGCATATATAGCTGGTAGTAAGATGCAGACAGTGTGTAGATGAGCACATCGTGTATAGTATGGGTGATGCAGAGTAGATTGGTGATAATGGACAGCTGGAGACTAAGCCAGTTGGTAGGACAGCAGCCACAGATCAGAAGCATCCAGCTCTGGGACACAGGGAGACACAAAGTGAATGTAATGCAATAATGGTATATATAGTAAATTCACAGGTAACGAGAGAAGGGCTCAGTGCATCAAGAGGTCCCCCAGCAGCCTAGGCTTATAGCAGGGTAACTAGGGACATAACTAATGACGCTGAAGAAGAAGTCAGTTGTTTAAGGATTTGAATCAACCGATAAGCCAGTTAACCAAAAAGGGACTTTAACTAACGCAGTGTAGGATGTTAGCATGCTAATGCTTGGCGATTTGAGGTAAAGACAAAGTACAACATAATTCGACAGTAACAGTCTCGGTTTTGTAACAAACCTTTGGATAGATCAACGTGCTAGATAAAGGTGGCAGATCAAACAACATGATATCACCACATTATCTGACAGGCACCTTGAATATCTGTAACAGTTACACAACCAATATCTGGTGAGATATTTCAAGCTGGAACATAGCGATGGACTGATCAACATTGTCAAGCCTAAGACGTCAACTTCTTAGTAGCAGGTAACCACCAAAGTGACTAGAATTCAGCAAGTCATTCATTTTCTGTTGGAATTTTTCAACCTGGAACTAATAGGTGGACTGACTGACAGACTGAAATGGTAATAGAACCATGACAGCATCGCCCACAGATATGTGATTGCTTAACTTAAGAAATATTGCTGTAATTATAAATCAGACCTGCAATGATTTAGCAATGGCATTGGAATATGCTGCAACAATCCTGGTCAAGTTTATTGATAAAGTTCAAAATGAATAATCAAACCGTCAACCATCAAACCAACTGCATGCTCCTCCATTAATGTGTGCAAGCTGGCCACATAAATCTCTTCATCTTTCTTTCTTGCATTCATACATTTCACCTATGCATTCAGTCTGCTTTGCATACAATTAGAATTCAAATCTAGAGTATTTTCTGTGTGACTGAGACCCAGATGGAGCCAGGGTTAGCTGGCCTCTCCACTGGGGGCTTCATTATAAACGAGCACTGATCGTGTGCCTGTCCGTCGTGTGATGATCACTTTTCTGTTAAGGAGTAAAGAGTTCTGGGGTGATTAGCTAACTGTAAGCTGTGCCTGAGATGCTGACCTAACGGTCCTCAGCTTCATGCTTCACTGCACTAATTGGCCTGTAAATCCTCTCAGATTCAAACGATGACAGTCGTTGTCCGCTGGGCCCAGTGGGGATCTTTGCCACTGCTTGGGTGAAGATGGCAACATGAAAATGACAAGTATTGTTTACAACTGGTTATTTTTAGGCATGTGTGTACAGTATATAGATGTATGACCTTTTCATACAAGCCAGCCAAGTCAAGGCAATTTTTCACTAAGACATATATAAAAAAAAAAAAAAAAAAATAGATGTATGTAAAGCAGAGATCGGCATGTGGGTGCATTTTTTTTCTTTTGTTGAAATACAGAAAAACTGTTGGTTTGTTGGTTAAGCTTTGCAGTGACCCCTGTATTTTAACTCTATGTCCTTTTCATCACCCCTGTGAACTGACCATCAATTAGCTGCCCACCAACAGACTTATTGGCCTTTTCATCAAAGAATTTGCAAAGCGTGTAATGACCATATTTGACCAATCTCTGAATGGCTCTTAACCCTGAGCCTGGAACACTGTGTATATATGGTCTCCAGAGTTTATGATGTTATTACACTGGAGTCAGTGTGCACTGAGGAATCGAGCAGGGATAATTAGAAGTGTATTTACGGGGCCCGTTACATACCATTAATTTCTGTTGGTCGTATAGAGTCCAGATTTAGAGTTAGGCATGATTGGAATAGTGAGATGGCAGCAGTAAATTATGGGGAAAGTTTAAAACCAGCCATAAAAATGGAGACCTGCTTCTCATGATTAATACATGGCTTCCTGCTCCTCATTGTATGATTCATCTCTCAGGTATAAATTCTTTGTTTCATTCTTCTTTAGGATGTGGTCACTACAGTTAGCTAAAGCCACTACGTGTAGAATTTATTTATTTATTGCCATACTAGTGTTTCAGTTTGACTGACAGGGTTGGTAGAAGGTTCATTCATTCATTTTTCCCAGAAGAATCATGTAGACTTTGGTGATCCAAAGCTAGCTCAGCCGTATTCTTTTGGTCTTGTTATGTCATTAATTCACTTTAAAAATTATTTACATGGCTTTGGTTTACAATTGTTAAGAAAAATGAACAAAAAAATAATAATTCTGGTTCTAAAAAACATCCTCAGATAATAGAAGGTGCTAATGAGTCACGTATAGGAGTTCTTTAAAACATAATAATAATAATCATCATAATTTTCATGTTGTAAATCAGGGCCACCGCATCATGTTTCCTCTGAAGAGTTTGCACAGTAAATCATTAGTCAGCTGGTACACTATATTACAATTGTTGAATGAATCGCCGCGAATAAAGTGTGAGATTGAACCAGACCGAGAGAAAAAATGACTAATATGATCTACTTATCCAATGAAATAACTTGATGATCTACAAGATAAATAATTATGGAAACATCATCACTGTCTTTTCAAACAGGATGAATGATTCTTTTAAAAATAAATAAATAAATATATATTTTTTAGTGTTTCATTGTATATGCTTATGCTGTTATTCCTTCATTTTAAACATGTTAAGGCATTTTGTAAAGCAGTTGGTGTTTCATGCCTTGCATTTTTACTTCCTGTTGTGCTTTAAGATTGACTTAAGACAAGCCAACCTATTAAAGCTGCAGTAGGCAGAAATCTGGAAAAGACAGAAAAAAAAGAAAGAAAGAGAAGCTACCGTTACCACATGCAAATGTGCTTCAAATGCACAAAGATAATCCAGCTGAAAGTCTAACCTATTGCAAAATCCCTTCCTTGTCACCACAGATGTTGTTGCTCTTTATACTGCTGTTGCTGTTCTGAGTGAAAAACCTAGGATTGGCTAGAATGTCTCATAAAAGATGTTCTTGTCTGAAAACAAATCTGAGAGGACGTGCAGGAGTCTAATTTCCTCTCAAACAACTTCAGTTACAGTATGAAATGGTATTACAATTTTTGCCCAATGATGCACAAAAAAAGAACATTTCCTATCAGCACTTTATTGCTTATTAAAGTCTCAACTAAAATCATCAAATTACCATACAGACATCCACATGTTAGCATTACTAAGTACTACTGTGCCTCAAAACACCCTCACAGAGTTACTAAGAGCTTTGTGATCTTTCTCTCTACTTCAATAAATTATAAAAAACTATTTATCCACTTATCCCCTTTTTTGAACAAACCAGTAGCTTTTTAGATGCTTATTCCAGGCTTTTCTCAGAACACTGAAGTGTTTTTCACTGAGTGCCAGGAAGAGACACAAAGCATTATTCTTCTATGGCTGAATATCAGTTACCTCATAATTTGACAGACAGTAAGACATTCAATTCCAGTTCTTTCATTGTAATCACGCTCTTTCAAAATCCCCTTTAATAACCAGAGAGAGTAGCTCTTGACAACAAAGGCCAGCATTTCCCCGCTGTGCACTTCTCGGTGTATTTCCCCTAAAACCAACCCCCCCCTGCAAAACACCAAGAATGAAAAGAAACAAGTTCACATGAGAGATATTGAGGGTTGTAAATTCTTTATTTTCTCAAGCTTGAGCACACAGTTTTTAAACATCCCTCTCAATGGGAAATTTCTTCAAGAATGAGCTGCAAAAAATGAGTAATAGAAACAGATATACTGTAAATGTTATATATGTGTGTGTGTGTGTGTGTGTGTGTGTGTGTGTGTGTGTGTGTGTGTGTGTGTGTGTGTGTGTGTGTATTGGTCAGTGGCTGGAGTCACAGTTTCAAACAAATCCCCATGTTGATTTAAAAGATGCTAAATGTTCTAATAAACCAATGGTTGTTTTTTTTTAAATGTCAAACTCATGTTTTTTTTTTTTTTTCTTAATTTATCATGAAGTTCTAAGTGGCTGAGAAAAGACAGCAGCTTTAAAAACACCTCATGGTTAACAGTGTGTGGAAAAACAACCTTTTCTGCCCTATCATTATACCCAGTACTCTTTGGATCCATGTAATTTTAATAAAATATATTCATATGACCGGTGGTTGTCATTGTTCTGAAGCTGGTGACTTATTTTTGTTTTTCTTACTGTAAACAGATCCTATACATTCCACCAAAGACTTGCAACTTCACAAAGAGATGCAGGTTATTTTATTCTAGAACACTCGCAAAAAAAATCTATTTTGACTCAACCCCCCAATACTCCCCAATACTGAAATTCTCTCTAGAAAAGCCTAATGTGCATTAATCTGCAGCTGAAAATAACCCCTAACAAATGCATTAGTTCCTTCTCTTTAAGGAAGATTTAATGAAAACTACCGTGCTCTGCTGTTTTGGGAACTTCTCATGCCTTTTGTGGGGTTAATTTATAAATATGTGGCCCATGATTATTGATTAGATTTCTCCTTTCAGTGAATGAGCTACGAGGTCGGGGTCTTGAAATGAATTCCGGGGAGGATATCTACTTATCACCATGAGCCTGCTGGTCAAGTTGCAACATATTCAATATATTGATACTGGCCCTCAAAAACCTGCATCTATTTAACTTTTGTCTTCGCATTTTTTTTTTTTTACAGTGACTGACAGTGGAGTTCTTGGCATCTGACTGACGGCCATTTTGCTTTTCCCTCTACTGCTGCTGTGCAGTCGCCATGGGAACTGGCTACATGAATACCATCTGTATAATTAGCTCCCCCTATACTCTGTCTTTAAAGAGAGAAAGACAGAGGGATGAATAAGAGAGCAACAGGAAGGGGAAAGACAGAGGGAGAGAAGCACTGAGAGGCCTGGGGGTCCCTCTGCACCTTGCTCGTATTATTACATTGGAAAAGATGGAGAGGGAAAATAAAAAAGGAAGCTGTAAGGACAGAGCAGAGGGAGAAAGTGAGCCATGGACACATGGAGAGAGGAACAGAGCAGAGGAGGAGAGTGGTGCAATGAATGGAAGTGAGGGGGGTAAGACAAGGAGGTGAAAAAGAGACAGACAGATGGGTGGGATCAGACGGAGAAATGTTTCAAACTGTGACAGCGAATGCAGATGACAATATGAATGAGTGTGTGCATGTGAGAGGCAGGAAGATAGAGTAAGAAAGAGAAAAAAAGTGCAAACATAGCAAAGAATGACAAATGGGAGTCGAGATATGACAAAGTAGAAGAACAAAAAATGGAAAAGGATAAAGGGGGAAATCCCAGCCCTCATTCACGTTATGTCTGGGTTGAAGCCTGTCTCAGTTTTAAGGGGATCCATTATTCTTTTTTTTCTTATTTTCTGTCACAAGTTTCAAATAAGGGGGTAAATATATGCAAAAGAAATTCCTGGAAGTCAAAAACACAGGCTTCACATGGCTCTGAATGCTAAGTTTCCACTGTTTGTTTTTTTTTTTTTACTTCCTTGCAGAGCTGCTTATTCTTTTCTTTGCATGATCATCATCTTCCAAAATCAACTAGACTTACTTATATATACAAAACAGTGTACTTGACCATGATTATAGGCATTGTACTGACTCCACCATACAAATAACCAACAGTGCAAGAAAATAAAGCAGAGGTCTTCCTCTTCAGTTGGCATTCCAGTCTATTTCTTATCTATTAACAGAGGTATATATTCAGAAATTGTATGTACAGTTTGTGATTCAATGAATAAATCCACCATTATATCCCACAGTAAATGAGTTTTAAGTGCAATATTTACCAAACTATATAACTTCTCCCCCTTCTGCGGGAATGACAGGTGAAACATCAGGCACTTAAATCATGAGCAATAATATCAATATCAGTTGCAATGTTGTTTTCCTTGACACTTTGTGCAATATCAGTTTGCAGTATTGTGTGTAGCATTTTATGTACAGTAGCCAAGTCTTATTTTAGTATGCATCTATTATTTTCAGTAATGTATCATATTTATATCTTATTGCTTTTCTACTAGAACCTGCATGTGTAATGTTGTGTAATTTTGTTTTCTGAGCAATATCTTCTAAAATAATTTCAGCAAAGTTTAATAATAAATAAATAAATAAAACAAAGATTAATTAAATTACGTTGTGTCTTAGCTCATCAAACAGAGACCTCCTGCAGTAATTCTGGTTGATCACTCTCTTATTTTGAATAATTTTGGGGTCAAACGTACGAGTGGAACAAGAAATGATGTTGCTTAGCAAGTTTACAGTTTCCTTTTGGAACTGACACATTGGCAAGATGAAGTATTGCTTGCAAGGCTTCAACAACATGTAGATGGGAGAGATCTTAAATATAATAAAACTAAAATTTATTCAAAATAATCTGATCAGAAAAAATGAACACTTCAAAAAACATTGACATTAAAAGGAGTGGTTAAAATGACAAAATACAAATTAGAACCTCCCCCATCCAACAACATGGAGGGGGAGGAGTTATGAGATTTGCACCACCCACCCACCAGGGGACCATTGAGATGGTTGGATGCAGTTTGTAGGACAGACCTAAAGTAAACAAAATCCTTAAAACTGCACTGACATGCATGAGACTTCTCATATTGTTGAAAGTTTTCTTCAGCATCATAGTAACAGTGATAGTTGTCTGTACAGCACATTACAAACAGTAACTTCTATTATCTAATTTAACATACATTTAGAGACACCAATGTGACGAAATGTGGACAAATATAGGCTCAGATGGGGTCAATTCATCTATTATCTATTAAGATATATTAAACACATGAGTCAAATATTCCTTGGAACAAGAGTAGAGAAGGACTCATGAAAACTGGAACATGAGAAAAAGTCTCCTGTAAGTCACAGAATGGGAAAAGATGCTGAAGAGAGGTAGCTGAATGGGTTTCCTTTTATTCTTACTCAGAAAGCTTGCCTGGCTCATGACATTACCACGTGGTTTGGGTGTGCAATTACTCTATTGCTGACATATCTGGCACAGAGGGTGAGGGAAGTGTCACACTGCAGCATGAGCTACTGTGCGTATGTATTGGATGTGTGTAATATGAATCCAAACAGGATGTGGTGCCAATGGAGATGCTTATAAGGGACAATGATGTGCTGAAGGTCGGCCGGTACAGCTTCAACACAAGGGGACATACGGTACATTTCTAGCAGTGTTATATTGTGGCTTGGTATTGGAACTGTCGCAGAGACTTTTTCTTTAGTGCAAGAAGAGATTTAAGTCTAGCAGCTATCCCCCCTTCTTCTTCTCCCTGAGCTCTGAGCTGTGTCATGCTGCAGGTGACTGCAGCAGTATGAGTTCTGACATCTCTGTCAGCCCTCTACCAGGCAACTTTTGGAACAGTTCATTCAAACTCTGTTCACTCTGGGCTCCCTCAGGCAGGTGAGAACAATGCGTACTATGGTTTGTATTTTACAGTGTAACACTAAAGTGACAGTTTTTGCTGAGACAAAAGTGAGAAAGGTTATAAAAAGGACGTGGCTAATACCATAAGCTCATGTCGGCAGAGCAAACACTGAGTTATGTGTACGCTTCAACTTACCTCGTGGCCTCCAGCTCAAAATCCCTCAGTGGTTGAACTTAAAACTTGTTTTTCAGGAGACAAAGGCCACTTGAATTCAGAAATATGTATTTTTTAAACAAAGCACAGTTGGAAAGCTTCAGTGATTGATTTGCATAGCGTTTGGAAGCACAGTGTTGAAATGTAGGCTAGTGTTAGGGCTTGCGGCTTAAAAAAGGTGCTCGTTGGGTCCTGAGGCAGCAAATATCTTTCACAGCCTGCGTCACATTGTTTATAGTTTACTATTAGGTACAACTGTGCAGCCCTTTTCCATGTGGAATTGCATCTAAATCGGACCAACTCACTCCAGTGACAACATTCAGTTCCAGTGCAAGGATTACTGTGCCCTGTCAGTGTCATGGCACATAGAACAATATGAAGGGACCACGAGGTATGGATAAACTTTGCTGTACCACTTATATCCTAATACATGGACTGAACATTGGTTGTAGTGACTTCTGTAATGCTGTTTTGATGATATTTTATACAGGTGATTTACAGTAAATGTCTACTAGGAAAGTAAGTTATGTTTCCCTGACGGCAGCTAAACTCTGAACAAAACAAAACTGCAAAGTAAAATAAGAAACATTGTAAAGAAGGGAAACTCAAAGTAACAGAGTGTCATGTATGCCATGACTGTGTTGTTAAACTAAAAGACAATACAGATATACAGACAGGTGATGAATTAATGGAAACATTTGAACCTTTGACCCCAATATTGAAGGCATCTGGTGGCTCCACCATACTGTAGAGAACATGTTGGATGTTGTTTGCTGGATCCTCTTGTCCCCTGAGAGGAATGGGTCACTGCAAATCAATACCAAGGGCTCCAGGAGTCATGAAAATGATGTGACTCTTATGCCGTAGCTTTCACATTCGACAGATCTGAATGCAGTTGAACACCTAGGGGAAGATTTTGGACCAGTGTGTTGGACAACACTCTCCATGACCATCATCAAAACACCAAAAAACTGAATATCTTTTGGAATAATGACATTCCATCCCTCCAGTAGAGTCTTGGGGAGTCAATGCCAAGGAGCACTGCAGTTGTTTTAGAGGCACACCTTGGTTTACTTACTAAGACACTTTACGTGTGTGTGTATATATATATATATATATATATATATATATATATATATATATATATATATATATATATATATATATATATATATATATATATATATATATATATATATATAAATATAATGCCACCAATCTATGTTATCTATGCTATAACTATAGCATGCAATGGGAATGGACATTGTAGTAAATACTGAGAAGTAAACATTAAGGAGGTTTTGGCTTTGCATCGACAACAATTCTAAACTGAAGTAGATCAGAAAACACTGAGAGTTGTTTCAAAAAAGAGAAAAAAATACAATCAAAATGATAAATTGTAGTCTGCCTCAAATACAAGCTTATTTCATATAAGGCCTTGTTCTGCCAAAGCCAAGTTCAAATTAATAATAGCTCTGTTGAATAGCTAGCTGGATTGCAAACATACCAAGATACTATGATTTAAATTATGTTTTGTTTTTCCGTTTTATAATTACTTTGACCAAAGATTGTTCAGTTTTAATTAGTTTTAATCGTAGGTGGTGTTTTTTTTGGTTCTACCCCTTGAGGTCTAAATCAGCCAATTAGATCATTTCTTCAACCAAACAAGTTCTGCTCTGGGAAATATTTGCATTAGTGAAATCCATTCAGCCTCCTGCTGCTGCATATGCTTCTATGTGTGAGATCTCCTCTGCAGTCTTCGCTCTCTATCCCACTCCTCTCTCGCTCTGTGCTTCACTTTGTATATTTAACACAGACGAATGGGCAGCCTGCTGGAGGACACGCACAGACACAGAGGTAGATACAGCTCTGAACAGAAAGGAAACAAAGCGGGAATAAAGCCGATAGAAAAGGGAAAAGAGGAATAACGCAGTCAGATAGAGAGTGCATGGTGGAGAAGAGGAGAAAAAACAGAAGAGAGAAAGACGGAAAGCCTCCAAAGTGCCTCTTAAACTGCTTCAAATTGGTCATTAGTGTAATCAGGGGGAAAAGCATTGCAGAAGCCTGCTCCATTAGGGGGTATGGTGACTCGCTCTGTCTCTCTCTCTCTCTCCTTTCCTCCCTCTTTCTGTCACTTCCTCTCTCATCATTTCTTCTTTGCGCTCTCTCTCTCTCATGTGCTTCTTCTAAGACTCATCTATCTTTTTTTGAGCTTTTAGAGCAGGAAAAAACATTCTACACTTCTCTCCGTTCAGTATATCTACCTTCCTTCTCACAACCACGACTGTAAAAGATTTATAGTTTAGGAATGCAGTCGTGTTGGCACAGATACCTTGCAAACAGTTTGACATTGATGTGACGACTTGACCAAGTTGTACACCTTCGTAGAAAACTAAATGCAAGGTACTATCTGTGAGTAGCTGTGCTGTAACATGTATTCAATGTAAGTCCATATATGAAGGCAATTTTTCTATTATTACAAAGAGGGAAATATTCTTAAGAGGAACTTATTTTGTTATTTTAATGGGTAGACATGTCTGCATTTGATTGCAGACCTGACAGGGGAACAAGAGGTGACAAAGTGTTCCTTTATCATTAATTAATAAAAACCTCACTAACATCTAAACAGACAACAGTGACATTTGTAAATTTGACTACCTGCTATTTAATGAGCAGCTGCTCAGCATTTAACCAGTAATCTGGCTGGTTCTCTTAAATGCTTGGTTGTTCACTCATTTGAGAATCTGAAGAACTGATGAAGACGTGTGTTCATGTTTGTAAGTTAGATAAGAAGGAGGCTTTAGCAGAAAAGCTATTGTGGGTTGTTGTTCAGAAACTGTAGGTCCTCTGTTGCTGGCTGCTGATTGGCTTACTATAACTGATTATTCCGCATTTGGGTGACACTAGAGGGAACATGAAATTTACTTTCATTTTGGAGATAAAGAACTTAGTTGGAAGGAGCCAAATCTAGCAAGTAGGGGCAGTTGGTAAGCTTCTAACCTGACATACATCCTTCAGTCTTGGAAACTATAGAGTCTCCCACTGAAAGACTGGTCTATGGCAGCAACCCACAGACCAAACACCAAGCTCTCATCATCATTTTTTTTTTTTTTTTTTTTTTTACTACTAAACTACTTTCAACTTAACAGTTACAACTGCATCTTGTGGTCTTCACATGTAACATCCACTGTCAAAAACCACCATCATATCTCCTCTGTTAATCTGACAACAGGTGGTCTTATACAAACTGTCATGTGATGATGCTGCTGCCAGCTCTGTTTTCTGAAACACTGTGGGAGGCTCAGAAAACGTGCAATTGTCACCATTACTGCTCTTCTTGACATTACATGGAAGGAAATTTCAGGTGCTGTTGAAGGCTAATGGATGTTCCATAAAAAGTAAAGACTTTAAAATGTGTTTGTTAATGGCGATATAGCAGGGTCTGTTAAGCTTTGTGCCAACAATCAATTGAAATTCGGAAAAAAGGTGGAAATACATAATTTTAAAAGACAGGTGTTTAAGGGGGTATAAAAGGACATGTTTTTCACCTTAAATTTCATTTCTGCAACAGATAATGGTCTGTTGCAGTTGCAGTCTTTCTTCTCTTGACTCTTTTATGCTTGTCTTTTTTAAATTGCCAAGATCTCCTCTCTTTTTCTATTAAGGCCTGGCCAGTAATCTGTCCTCTTCTCTTTTCGAATTCTCTGTCCTTTCTCCCATCATCTCCCATTTATTTCTTACTCTTTAAAGACCCAGACATCTTTTCAACGCAGCTCAACTTGTGAAATAGGCACACTATGTGTTTTCTTCAACTTTTTTCCCCCCAAATGTGCTCTTCTTCTTTCTCTCCGTCTTCTAAGGCTTGACCATCCCTTTCTACCTCTTTCTCTTTTTCCTTTCTACCCTGGCTCTTCACTCTAGATTCAAGCCAAATGGAGCAAATCCTTCCAAAGAGGGTTTTGATGATGAAACAAATAAGGCAGCCACCAGAGAAATGCCTTGCAGCTTCAGTGGGGCGTGCTGGGTAAGATTAGCAGCCAAAAGGGCTTTTCTTTGCCTATTTCTCACTCTAAGGCTGTAAAGTGCATCTAGTATGGCATGTTGCCGAAGAAGAGGAATTTAATCTGGGGATTCTTGTTCTGAAGACTGAAAGAAGACAGTGGATGAGCATTGGATTGAAGCCTAGACTCTTCAAATGTCCACAGTTCATGAAGTGAACAACAAAGCGAGCTCATTTTGAATTCTTGAAGAGGTCATTCCAGGTCAGTCAATGAGGAATTGATAATTGAATTTTGCTTGCAGCGTGCTATTAACCCTCCTGATGTGCTCTGGACAAATTTGGTTTTCAACTTTTTCAACAAGTTTGGATGTGTGAAATTTACTGTCATCCTTTTTTTTTTTTTCAAAGCAAGGCATATTCACATTTTCAACAATTGACTATGGAACACATTAAACTTTGCACTTTGCATGTATTTGACTTTTTTCAGTTTTTAATATCTACAAAAAGAGATACATACCCAATACTAATTGTGCATTGTTTATGCAAATATATACATAGTAAATGTTGCCAAACCATCATGCATAACATGAATAACAACAGAACATATTAGTAATAAAGTTCTGTAACAATGGTCTCCCATCAAGAAAGTAGAAGTTTTCAAAATTTACATTTTTTTTTTTTTCCAAATTCAGTCATAGTTCCACAACAGTAAGGACACAATGAACATTCTTGGCTGTTATGAATCAGTGATGCTTAGGAGAAAATTATACACAAGTCCAGCGAAAAATTGAAAGTGACACTGATGTTACTGAACCTATTCTAAAAAAAAAATGCTTGCAATTCTCACAGCATCCTATTAAATCAGAGGACAACAGTGGCATCTTCATTAAATCTGTTGCCCTCTTCAACTTTCTAAAAATTGTGGTGGGCTGGTTTTATTATCAGATGGAGCCTGGTCCAAGTACGCAGACCTCCAAAGTGGTATTAATGAATTGCAGGTTTCAGAAACAAACCAAAAAAACACAACACTGACATATCATCCAATTTTTGGTTGATTTGGCAAAGTTGTTCTCAAATGGTTAATCACATACACATTCAGCAGATGACGCATGTAGTAGGTTAAGCTGGAAGCTTAAATTAGATCTGTTTTACCAAGTCATGATGCAAATACTACATGTGGCTTTTACTTGCTAAATGTTTCATTATAGCCTGGACAAGCATGAACTTTGTCCAGATTCTAAACCATTTAAAATGTTGGTTTTAAACTTTGTCACCAACAAAAGCTGCCTGCTCTTGTAAAACCATCCATTTGTCTGTCCCTTTGGCATGTGTAGTGCCTTTGGTAATGTTGCCACATTCTTAGATTTAGCATTACATGTGTGATCATGAGTGATATAACCAGTAACCAGATCCATAAAATAAAATTTTTGCAAACTGTAATTTCCTTTGCAAGCAGCTGGAATATTTGCGTTTTTGTATTTAAAAAAACACCCTTAGTCTTATATTTACACAACAAAAGAGAATAAAAGAGAAGACTATACACATATAAATGCACTGTTGCATTAACTATTGGCAATAGTGCTAGTTATTCCCATGATACATATATAATAAGTACTGAATAGGCTTAGTAGGCCCCAGGGTCATGACATTACTTCAACCAATAAAAAACCTTATAAACACGATGATTTTTTTCCGGGTGCAGTGAGCTGTGGCTGTGTGGGCGACCTGAGCAGCTTTCAACAAGAAACAGTAATTTGATTCTGGAAACTTGAGATCCGTACAACTCGCACACAGAGATGAAATTGGTATTTCCAGTCAGGCAACTAATAAAGACGAGTACTAATATGAAGCTATTCATGCACATGAAGTGTGTGAAATCATATAGTGTAGTCTGAAATGTCTTCATGTCTGCAGGGGCAAAAAGGGAATGTACCAGTGAAAGCTGGATCACATTTGTTGCATACAGCTATGCAAAAACAGCAGACTGTGCTTGGAAAATGCATTACTGCTATGTGTTTATCATACATTTGGGCAGTCGGGGAGTGGATTGTGCTGCTGGACAAGTTTCCGAGGTTTCAATGGATCGCATTATGCTTTTTTTTCCCTTTGCCCTGGAACTGCAATACATCTCATATGTTACATACAACAGCTAAGCAAGCAAAAAACCACAAACTTTGCAGTCACATTTCAAGATTACAGTGTCAGTGTCCAGTACTCACAAGACAGATATTTAGTGTAGTACTACTTTAAGCAAAATAGTGGAGTATGCTGTATGTATTGAAAAGGTAGCCACTGAGCTGCATTTTTGTTTGACACACTGTAGTTTATGTTGTCTCCATTGCTGGGATTCTGTAGTTGTGTATAAATATGCCCTTACAATTCTGTGGGTGTATGTTCTTAATGTGCTTAAAAAACAACATCAAAAATGTTCACACCATATACTGTAAAAAAGGTAAAGACAGCAACATGTCAATCACCCTTGAATATACTCCACTTCCTTGTCTGTTTTACACAAAGTGGGACAAGAATTTATAAAACAGATATTATGCTGTCTTGAAGGAGACATAAAACTACTGACTGAGTCCATGAATTCGTGAGGAAAATGTTTACTGAGGTAACAGATCAAGGCAAAATTAGGGTGATTTCTCATAGATTTCAATACAATCTGATTTGTTTTTTGCAACTAGAAGAGTTGCCCCCTGCTGGCTTTTAGTCAGAATGCAGTTTTAAGGCACCTCCACATTGTCTTCACTATTGAGGCCCAGAGGGTACATGTTTTATAAACAGCCAAGGGTTTGTACAGCAGACCTGGCACTGTCATTGGAAAACAAAGGAGCTTGGGACAGCTTGTTGTAATAATACTGAGGGGTGTTTTTAATATTTAATCTAGTCTGATCTATTATTTTAATATTTCTAATATTTATTTTTTCAACCGGTCTATTAATTCTAATATGTAACATGTCTAAGCCTGAATATACTAGGGTTTAAAATACCAAAACAGGGTGTGCTGTTGTCAGTTAATTTTCTGTCAGATGAGTAATGAGTTGGTTTCAGCTCTACACTACCTCTTAAAAAGTGCATTTGTTTCAGGGTGTGATTGAACCAATTAAATGTTTTATTAGTTCCAAATTGACTGTGTTTTTGTTTCACTAGAGATACCATGTCAGAAATCTCCATATTTCTGGGAAAACCTTACAGAGAGGACTCCTTGGTGGTTGCCAACACACCGATGGGAAAGTTTGGACCAACATGTTCCACAACATTCTCCATTACCACCATCAAAACACCAATAGAAGGAATACGTTTCAGATAAAGGGTGTTCTTGACTTCAATAGAATTCCAGAGACTTGGAGAATCAATGTCAAGTTACTTTGAAGCTATTCTGGTGGCACATGGTGGTTAAGACCTTAAATAGACACTTTATGCAGGTTTTTCCTTTCATTTGTTGCCCATTTGTAGATTTCAGACAGATGTTGTATATTCTGTAGAATAGCCAATTTAAAGAAACCTGCTCCTGCCAATACAACCAAGAGTTTCATTATTTTGGTCTCATTTTAAACCAACATATTTATCCTGGGACCATCCAGCCAGCTAAGTTTGGGTTTAACCGTAAAGTTACAACATTAGCCACATATTTACCAGTCTGGACTTTAAATACATTACTCTAAAACAAATAAATAGATTTAAAAAACAGATGTCATGAAAAAAATTCTGTCTCCTCCAACAAAGAAAACATTGTGTATGAAAAAAAAAAAGTTATGCAAATGTATGCAACATACAGACTTAAAGCTTGTTTTTCACTCTGTGTTGCAGCCCTGTTATACTTGTAGATGGTACAGGTGACTGCGGAGCAGACTGTCCTTCAAAGAGGATTCAAAATGGTTTAAAAAAGACAAGAAAAGCAGAAGATAGTGCCCATTCCTACACCCTCAGTTTGTGTGCTATATGCTGGTGGAGCGGGGCCTCCAACAGTTCTGTCCATAATCACATTTGCATTTCTTGCCAAACCACAAAAGTAACCAGAATAGCAAACACAAAAGTTAATTTTCAAACATGCAGGTCCACAGTTATGCCATACTTTGGCAGTTTTAGACAAACTTTGTGGACTGTTGCATATCTGAAAAATGTCAATACCAAATTCTGTTCACAAAAGTTGCACAATGAAATCAAAGTCTTGTGGTTGCATCTGTAACAAATCCTGCTGTTGTAGTCAAATTTCCATCCAAAGTCAGTTCAGATGTTTCAGACATTTATCAGAATCTAATTTTCTGGCACATTATTCCAAATCCAGCAGTCTGTGGCTTATCTATGGCTCATTACCGCAGACCCTGTGATACATGATGCATTTAATTTTCATGTGGCACTGAAACATTGCACTGCATGAACATTTTCCAGTCACACAGGACCTGTTTGCCATTAAAACTAGCTTCTACTAAAAACATGAGCGAGTTTGGATGCCAGTAGCGATTCAAAATGCAGACAAGAACACAAAAATCTTGACTTGAACTACAAGTTTTGTTAAGGAATCTAAATTAGGATCCATACTTTAATCTCATGGCAACGAAGTTGACTGGATGTGTCACAAAATATACAACAGCACAATATGACCATGGTTAATAAATACTGTGATACTAAAACACTGTCACAAACAAAAAGTGACTATTTAGCTGTTTAGTGTGTATGGCTTTCAATAGATTTTTTTTTTCCCTCAGCAGTATTATTCTTTACTTCTCTGTAACTAATTTTATTATATTTGCAGTTGTAAAAAGCTCTAAGCCTGCAGACTTACTCACGCCTTCACAACTCTTAAAGATGGCAGCATTGATCAGTTTGTTTATGTTTTTCAAACGTGGAGCAAAGTCAGAAATGTGTTTATCCTTGAGACAGTCTTAATGCATTTTAAGAACCTGCGGTGACTAAAAAAGACATGAAACAAACCTATTTTCGTGCTAAACTGTCATGCCTGGAAAGATTTGATAGCTCATTGAATTGCAGATACATATGAAGATTAGGCTATAGCTAAATAAAACAATAACAGTTATTTTATGTCACAAAGAATGACTCAGAAATGTAAAACGACAGCACCCCACAAACAATGACTTTTCAGTATGATTACTAAAATTGGCAGGAGCGTGAGCAGTTACTCAAAGCCATCAGTAAACGCCGTTGCTCTCTGGAGCCTGAATGAATGTCTTTAGAGCATCAGCAACATTGCATTAATGTGTCTCCATTAGACACCGCTGCCAGCTCCCAGTATGCCTTGCCTGCTCCACTGTCTGGGGGACTGGAGAGGCGAAAGGAAGAAAGGACAAAGCGTCAAAAAGAAAGACAGACAGAAATGAGGAGGGTGAAAGTAAGGGAGAGGGAGTGAGACAAATGAAGGACCGGAGAGGTGGGAGGATGTCTAGACAGATAGACAGATAGAGGAAGCTGCGGCACAGCCAGGGGCAGACAGCAGGGAGCTAAGAGAAAACGGACAGGGAAGGACAAAACAAGAGGAAACTGTGAAAACTATGAAAATGACTGAGGGACAAATGAAGACAAGGACAAGACACAGCGGTGACAGAGAAAGACAGATCAAGTGACAGAGAGAATTAAAGAGCAAAGCCGGAGTCAGAGCGAGGCACAATGGAGTGAGGGACTAATTTATTTAACGGGGTTGCCATGGGGAACAGCATCTATGATGAATGTGTGGGTTGATTATGCAACCAATTGACTATAATTCACCCGACTGACACTGCATTATGACCAGTGATCCACAGGGAAGGCAGACATTAGTGGAAAGCACCATGTAAGATGTGCATTGCGTTGGCAAATACTGATGGCCACCGACCAGTGTATATAACATATAGTGGACTTATCAGGAGGAACACAGCAGCAGACCAGACACCAGCACTGTGGAGCTGTAACGATGGAAGTGTTTGGTAGGCACTGTAGGATTAGTCTCCATAAAGACAGTTGGAGAATGTCTTATGTGCTTCTGGAAGAGCTTTGTCAAATCTGAGAAAGTAACCTTGATGGTATCATCATAACAAAGAAAAAACGCGCAGTTTGAAAGAAGTTTACGATGCAGCTCTAATCAAAGACACACTTTTCATAACCCTCACTGGTGGTGTAGGATTTAGTTGAACTGGGATATTATTTGGAAGTAAAATAGGGGCTTTGTGTTAAACGTAACCCATCTTTTGACCAATAACTAAGACTTTTGATGTTCAGCAGCAGATATCCATTGGTGGTCCTCTGTGCAACAGAAGTGTCTCTGGTTTTAGCACTGAAAAAAGAACTTCCCCAGAATCTTTGTTCGTTTATGTGGGGTCATTGTTAAAAGAGAATACCAACAATCCAAACCTGTAGAATGTAATATGTCATGTGTATGAAGCATCTCTAAAATGAATATATTTGCCATTTAACAAAGGGGCCAATAGTTTATTCTACTTAAATGTCATTGAAATTACTCTTTGCTGTTTACACATGAAATATGGGACCACACAGGCATTAGAATGTTTACTGTATTAACAGTGACAGCACAAGTCTTTTTTCCTATTATGTCAATGACGTGTTTAAGAATGAAACATTTCATATGATAAACATGCTTTGATCCTGCTGCATATACAGAGAACCCATAAGCCCCACAATATTGGTTTCTTTTTATCAGCAGCACATGAAGCTTATTTAAAAATGTAATTATGCTGTGGCGGGTCGAGACTCCAGGCAAACAATGCAGCATAAGATGATAAATGCACAGCTCCGTCAGCCAGGAATATCTTTTCATTTTGCCAGCTTTTCTTCACCTTTCTGAGCTCCCATTGTTGGTTGCAACAGAAGGTTAGCCTGACAGTCTATTGGATAGGAGAAATAACAAAACACAGGTGGTAGATGAGCCACATGTCAGCATGAATAAACAGGCTGTAACCCAAATCTGCAAATACTTCCATCTATCCATCTCTCCATTCGGCCTGCAGTTTTAAAACCAGGGCATTCATGATATGAACAACTTGTCCTTATCACTGTGCATTTTATTTCACAAAATAATGGAAATTTAAAGACAACTGCTTAAAGCTCACTAAAATGAGAAACAGGGCATTAAGGGAAACATTAAAAAAAGCATTAGAAAGATTGCAATAACCAACTGAGGTGTATTCAGCATAACATATTAATTGGCAGTGACAAACCAACAGCTTGGTTTCAACCCACATCACTAGCTTGCTGCATTTTATCAAATCAAGTGAAAATATTCTGTGTTAATCCTGTTCACCTCTTGTAGTGAGCTGCTATATTTCTAGCAACAAAGACTCGAGTTGGACAGCTTCAGCAAACTCACAGTGCAAGACAGGGGTCACACGAAGCACAGATCAAGGCTATTTTTGTCGTGTAAAGTTGCATGTTGTAGAGCTCAAAGAAAGCTCGAAGGGGTGGTTCAAAATAAAAGCAGCATTTGAAAAACAATAGTTCAAAGGCTGGATGGCGAGCCACCAGTTGGGAACTACTCTTCTAGGGATGGTGGTGGTTTCGTCAGTTGGTTGTTCCACCGCTTCGGTGCAGACAGAAATATCTCAGCTGTTACTGCATGAGTTGTCATGAAAGACATTCACAGTCCCCTTAGGATGAATTCTAAAAAAAAAAAAAAAAAAAACTGTAGTCATCCGCTGACTTCATCCAGCAAAGTTTTTATGTAGTCACTGAACTATCTCTACTTGTACCAGATAGATTTTAAATTTTTTAGTATTGATTGTTGTTGTTTTTTTGTTTGTTTGTGTCTTTATAGGGCACTTTCTTTTCGTTAATGGATACTTTCAAAAGCGAAAAACACCCCCTTCAGCCTCTGCATGTTTTAATGCACTATGCAAAGTGTAATAACCACACAGAACACAGCAAACAAGTGAAACTAACTTACTACATCCATTGGTCAATAATGCATATACTACATACACAACTGTTTCTTATACACTACCGTTCAAAAGTTTGGGGTCACCCAGACAATTACATTTTTTCCATGAAAAGTCACACTTTTATTCATGTGCTAACAAAATTTCACAAGGGTTTTCTAATCATCAGTTAGCCTTTCAACTCCATTATCTAACACAATGTAGCATTAGAACACAGAAGTGATGGTTGCTGGAAATGTTCCTCTGTACCCCTATGGAGATATTCCATTAAAAATCAGCCGTTTCCAGCTAGAATAGTCATTTACCACATTGACAATGTTGAGACTGTATTTCTGATCAATTTAATGTTATCTTCATTGAAAAAAAAAGTTTTTCTTTCAAAATAAGGACATTTCTAAGTGATCTCAAATTTTTGAATGATAGTGTACTTTAGTAAAAGTACACTACCGTTAGTAAAAGTTTTAGTAAAATAGAATCCCCAACAGTAGTGTATATCCCTAATAGTATGAAGAATGTAAGGATTGATGGATGAAAATCAACGACTATATTTAGAGCTAAAACAGGGGTTGAGAAGCTGGCCATGAACTGCAAGGGTTGGTCAGGGATCCTAATTTTCATTTATCTCTGAAATATTTCTGTGTTATTAAAGCATAATATGACACATAATGGTTTCTATTTTTTTCTTTCATTGACAGACATCATTGTTGTCAAGATGAGATTTAATGATTTGAATGAGCTGATTTTGTTTGTAGAGCACTGAAAGGCAGCTATTAAATGCCATTGCAAGCATTCACACCTTGTTTGTTGGGTTTATTTATAGTGTGGGATTTAGCTGACATGATTAAGACAAAGGAGCGTGAACCTCTGATAGCATTACAGAGTCACTAATCATGTATCACAGTGAGTAATGGATATTGTAGTGATAAAAAATGTAGAAGAATACAAGGATAAAAGTAAAAGAAGCCAAATGATTTTCCTCAAATACACGACTAGAGTATCCATCATAATGTCACAAAAATTAAGTTTTTTTTTTAATTTGTTCTGTTTTTCTGGCAGATTCACACACTAATCAAACAAAAGTGCTCCATTTTCCCTTTTTTCCAAATTAACAACGTGTCTTTGCTCACCAATTCTTCATTTATTATGCATCTCATTTTCATGCCACACTCTCGCTGCAGAGGTCGGAATTCTAATTAAAATATGATGCTCTGGGTAAACAAGTATTTTTCCAACACTGTGGAACAACCTTGATGGTACAATGCTGGCAGAGTGGCAGACAGGTCAGTTTGAGTAAGTGAAAGGAGATGCAGAGCTGGAAAAATGTCCTGAAGGGAGGACACTGTGTAGAAGATATACTGTATCTACCATCCACTTTATATATATATATATATATATATATATATATATATATATATATATATATATATATATATATATATATATATATATATATATATATATATATATATGCTGTTAGCAACTGATGCAACATATGTGGATTCCTACACATTTGGTTCAAAGCCCCTGGTGCCTGTCCTGCTTTTTGGCCTTTTTCCATCTATAGTTTCCAAACCAAATCAGTAGAATGCTGGGATACACTGTGTGCACAATTATTAGACAAGTAAGTTTTCTGACCTTGTTGATATTTTGAGGTACATTTTACATCTCCAAACCATACAAACTTGGACGATTTCTGAATTGAATTATTTATCAGGTGACATATATTTTTGTAACAGGGAGGATGTGGCCTAAAGTGGAAAATGTCTTATCGTATATTTAGTTGTGCATAATTATTAGGCAGTGCCATTGCCTTAGGTAAATTGGACAAAGAAAGAGATTTACAAGACACCAAAAACTCAAAAATTGTAAAATAAATAAATAAATAAATAAGAAAAAAATAGGAAGGCAACACTCTTAAAATAGCTCAACTACTGAGGCGTGACCACCTGGGTAATCAAACACCTTGTTTTGAAAAGTCAACAGGGTCGCATAAAATTCAACAAGAAGAAAAGGTGCAAATTACCTGCAAAACACTCCAGAGAAATTAAAGGTGTAGCTATCAGGAATCCATTATCCTCTAGTGCAAACATATTCCAGAACTGCAACCTACCCAAGTGTGCAGAAGTACCAGATGTCAAGTGTTCAGAGACGTGGCCACGGTGCCAACGTGACACCAGTGAATAGCAAGGTGAAGTGTGAAGATCGACCAGGAGATATCTCAAAAACAGCTTTTCAAATGTTTAATGGACAGATGAAATGAGGAGGAGTGTTAATGGAGCAGATTGATGGGCCCCTGAATGGATCACTAATGGACTCAGGGCATCACTTCCAATTAGGTGCCAGGAGGAATACTAGTATGGACTGCTATCAGTAAGAATGAGCTGGCTGGATCTTTTTTGGTTGAAGATGGACTGAAAATGAACTCCCAAACCTACGGCCAGTTTCTGGAAGATACTTTCTCCAGGAAGAAGTCTGTAACATTCAAGATGACTATGATTTGTACACAGGACAAAGTTCCATTACATGCATCAAAATACTCCATGACTTGAATTGCTAGAAAAGACCTTAAATTTGACAGAATAATAACTTGGCCCCTTTCATCACCTGAATGAATCCCTGTTGAGTACTTGTTGGCCCTTCTGAAATGTGAGATTTACAGTGATAGAAGACAGCCCACCTCTTTGAAAAGCGCTTGGGAGGCTGTGGTTGCTGGTTATGAGGAAATTGATCTTGATCCATCAAGAAACTCACATACTTCACATACGGAAGGATTATTGCAGTGGCTGTATTAGTCAATGGATATTTTTGAAAGTCTAAAATTGTTATGGTTGTGTATATGAGTGTGTGCACACTCTGACACACAGAATGTCTCCCAACCTGCACATACATTCCCTTAAGTTTTTATAGTTAAGCATATTAAGTTATATTATATAATGACACACCTCACTTTTATCTTTTAAATAAATTATTTAAAATTTGTACACTGGTCTATTCAATGTTACACAAGACTGATTGCTGCCAACTCTGAGAAAACCCCAATTCTACAACATTTACTAGCTACTGATCTATAATTTTATTTTAAGTTATTAATTTAACTATTTAAAGTTCCAAAATGCCAGTTTAGTTTCTCTTATGAGACAAATATTTTGATTTACAAGACCAAAAAAATTGGCTTATCTGTCTTCCTTTAATAGAAGTTGCCAAGACTTTTTAACAGGATTGATTTCTAGAGACTGATTTAATAAGCCGTTTGCCTCTCCAGGATTCAATGGGGTGTCTGCTCTCTGTGCACCCCACATTAACACTGACCATCTCCTGGCCCACCGCATGTGGTTCAAGCACATTAGAATGGAGACCTTCTTTCATTGGCAAAAGAAAAGAAAAAAGTATACTCTGTATATATCAAGGCAATACAAAAACCCTCCCAGATTTTTAGTTCCTATACAGCAAATTTATCGTGTCTCATTTAATGGAGTTCAAGCTCTCCTATGTGCTGCAGCCTTGGATCATGGTTCAGGCTATAAAATAGGTGTATTTTTAACACAGTAACCTTGTCTCCTTTGGCTTTATTTTAGCTACGCATTGAAAATTGATAAAGAATAAACTTTTATTATGCAAGTCAGCCACCTTTCAACAGCTCTGTTACACTCAAGGAAGCAACATTCCCACTGAAATGTCACTTTTAATGAAGCTATTTTCTTTATCAGAGTCCTGAGTATGCGGCGACTCTTTCAGGTTTCAAATAGCTGGTGGATAACAACAACCAAAATACTCCACCTTCCTCAAATCCCCTCCATCAATCTCTACTTCCCCACATTTCTGTTTACCTCAACCCCTCCTGAAAGAAAGAGTCACAGAGCAAAAATAAATCAGTATGCTGAAATATAGTTCAAATACACCAACACACTCTGCTATTGTTCTTTATCCATGGTACCTGGAACCCTTGTGGCATCACTTTTTATTTCCTTTGGACTGAAAATGAAAGGCAACATGTCTAGAAAATGATTCTAGCCAAGCCCGTGGTAATGATTTGTAAAATACCACCACTGCAGAGGTGTCAGTGGAGCAAAATGGTCGTTTTTCTCCATTTCTGAAAAGTTGCTATAGATAAAAGAGGATTTTGCAGGGCACTGGCATTATACATCGAGTTCCTTTTGTGCTTCCCTCTAGTCAATTCCTGTGTCACCAGCTGTCTCTATCTTTCTATCTACCCACCTATCTATTTCCAGCTTCATATCTCACAGTAGCAGTGCTTTGTTGAAAACTGGCATAAGTGTGCAGTCAGAGAACCTTTGGCAAACAAAAAAGCAGACAAAAACAAAACTAAACTTCCCTCCAATCCCCTTGTCTCATCTCTCGACTCCCCAGAAATACTGAATAAAAAGCCAGAGAGGGCGAAACAAAAATGCAGGAGCACTGCCAGAGACAGCAACTCAGTTGTACCAGTTCATTCCACAAAACCTGTATCTGCTAAACACTATAATTAATCCTCTGCTGGGAGGTCAGATGTCATGGACCATTACAGAACAGGAGCTCTGGAGGAACATTGTCAAACAAGGACACTTCATTAGCATGCATGTCTTTATTATGACTATACTCCAGTACTTTCAGTTGTACAATCTACAGTGCAATGCTACTGAACTGCAAACTAATGTAATGACTGCTAATTTGATTAATGTTGAGTTTAGACGATACAATATTTTTTGTCTAGAAGTGTCAGATTATAGTGTTACAGAGTCATGAATTCTCACCATGGTGGCTGAGACATATGGCAAACTACAAGTTGGTCACTGACCAATCACAGCGTACCGTCTTTCACAACCTGCATGATGCTATTGGACAGGTGATGTGACAGTTGCTATTCTGTGTTTTGATGGACATAAAAGTAAAAAGTTCAGAACACCAGAGACCTAGTCTGTGGCTGACATCAAGAAGACGGTACTGAATGTCTGTCTTTTAGCCTTTCTTTTATTTTGGGTTCATATTGGTCAGTTTCATGGGTAGATTCTTGAAGGTGTCACTCGACTAGAGAGAAAAAGATACTAGTTTTTTGTCAAGATGTTGTGAGGTGTTCCAGGTGTGGCAGCCATTGTCATTAACTACAATACATGAGGCAAAACAAAACAAAGTCTTCTCTCCAAAGTATATTTTATACCCAACCAAATGAGACATATTCTGTTGTAAAACCACCAGTTGGAAGTGGAACCTTTGATGTTGAAAAATTCAAGACCTCATCTGGTTAAAAAAACAAACAAAAAAAAACAATAAAACAAACAAACAAAAGTATATTACTTTGTTAACAATATGTATTTTTCATATGCTGGAAGCCATGCGTAAGGTTATAGCAATGGTATGCCCCTTACTAAAGTGAGGATGACAGCAGCAACTTAATTTTGCAGCCAGAAGATTTTAAAAAAAGTATTGAAATGTCAGCAAAGCTCTGTCTTATAGGGGATTGCCACACTTAACAGATACACTTACATGGCACTGAGTGATGCAGTTTCTTCCTGACTCACAACCAGGACAAAAACATTGAAATCCACCCAACATATAAAGGCAGCATTCTTTATATTACCATATATTAAGGGGTCTTGTCTACAACAAACACTGAAATGAATATATACGTTATGTAAAATAATTTAAAGATACCTTTACACAGTCTTCCCTGAGAGAATATGAGCACTCACTCCCCACTCAAACTACATAGTCCTACTTAAATTGCATGCACAAAAAGCATACCAAAAAACTCATTCCCAATTCTCCCTCTGCCTTTAGTCTATTTGGTTTTCTCCAGTGGGGCTGGGTGAAACCACCAAGCCTTTGTCCATACTGTCATGGGTATACTTCCATGATGCTTCTGGACCCTTGAAATAACCTCTGAAAGAGTAACCAGAAACAAGAAAACGTGGCCACTAAAGCAGTTAGTGGAAATAAACTCAACCAATGTGTCAATCATCTGAATTGGACCTACACTACCGTTCAAAAGTTTGGAGTCACTTAGAAATGTCCTTATTTTTCAATGAAAAGGATTTTTTTTCTCCCCAGTGAAGATAGCATTAAATTAATCAGAAATACAGTCTAGACATAGTTAATGTGCTAAATGATTATTCTAGCTGGAAACAGCTGATTTTTAATGGAATATCTCCATAGGGGTACAGAGGAACATTTCCAGCAACCATCACTCCTGTGTTCTAATGCTACATTGTGTTAGTTAATGGTGTTGAAAGACTAACTGATGATTAGAAAGCCATTGTGCAGTTATGTTAGCACATGAAAAAAATGTGAGTTTTCACGGAAAACATGCATTTGTCTGGGTGACCCCAAAATTTGAACGGTAGTATATATTATGCAGATCAACAGACTGAAAACTAAACAATAAACAGACTGAACCTAATTAACTCAATTAAATAGCATTTGAGTGGATTTGTAAGTGTTGTGACAGAACATGTAAACCCGTTAAGTGAGTCGATGCCTGCATCTCCCTCACATTTCCCTCACATCCCTCACACTTATCAGGAGCTCAAGAACCAATCTTGATTTGCTGCCAAGCTGTATTGCTCTATAAATATAGCATAAGAAATTTCCACAATTCCATAATGGAAGTCTCCAACTTCATTCTTCACCTCGAGAAACCGCCACCTTACCTTTCAATGATTACTCACTCTTTTTCTTTCTCTCTTTAAAAAAATACAAGATAAAAGTAATGATTGACTAACTCTTCATATCTTTCTATCCTCATACGGCCAATCCCTTTAATTTTGCCTCCTCAAACCTTCAATACTTCATTTTTGGCCACAACTGAAGCTGTATTTTTTAAATGCAATTCAGGAAAAAAAAAAGTATCTGGCAAAGTGATAACTCTGATATAAATGACTGATTGTTTTGGTGAATAGAAACTGAATGACTGTTGAGAACTTGCAGACACAAATGCAATAAAAATACGACCCACTTTTGGTGAGGTCTAGTCAGAACACCAACAGAAAAGTTAAAACCAGACATCTGTTCAAAAACAGGGGATGCCTGTGCATCCACAGTATTATCTGCATATGGGAATCCCTCAGTGAAATGTTTTCCCCTGCAGTATAAAGATGCAGTCATGTAGGAATAAACTCCACAATGAGTGCACTCACTAACACACACATTGGTTGCTGCATTTCACTGAAAGGGCCTTCCTAAAATACACAACCCACCGATTATTCTGGGGCAGAAGGCCCGTTGGTCAGCTGAGCCACTTAACCCCTTCAACCTTGGGCTATTTTTACTCATCTTTCTTTCTCGCTTGATGACATATACACTCCAGACATGCCATGCCGTATATTGTTCTATATTCATTAGAGAAGTTGACGTCTAGCAAATGCATTGACCTCTGGGACCAGCACACTTCCACTGTAACACTCCCCTTGTGGGATTCACTGACAGTAAACGTTAATGAAGTCACACCATTTTTTTTTTTTTTTTTGCAATCCTAATGCTCTATAGTAAGGAAACAGAGGTTTCTCACAGCTATAACTTAAAGACTAATTGTAGATGGCAGTGGTGGGATTCGAACCCACGCCTCCATAGAGACTGGAGCCTTAATCCAGCGCCTTAGACCACTCGGCCACACTACCTGCACTTATGGCTCCTGCTGGCTATTCGCCGCCTCTGCAAACTCTCAAAAAAAAATTTAATTACTGCTGCTGATCTACAATGATGAAACATTCTGCAGCTGCCTGGTTTATTTCTTACCTGAAATAGTTCCAGATATATATGTTTTTGGTCAACTGTCCAAACAGGTACAGTCAGTGTTGTGTGCATGTTGGGGAGTGTAGCCTGTAATGGTTTCCTTTGGTTGGAGAGTACCCGTCATCCTGTCAACTGCAACCATTGTCAAGCCATATAGAGGTCTGAAGGGAAAAATGCACTCTGGTCTTCCTTCTATAGCTGTCAAAAGCACACATTTGAACAGTTTCTGCAAAATTGAAAAATGTATTATGAGAAGTTTTGGTCTTGATCAGCATATATTTGAAAATTAGCCGGGTTTCAAAGACTCTCACTCAAAGAATGGGGGTTGAAGGAGAAGCTTCACCCTGTCTCGGGTGACAGGGTTTAGCTTCTCTTGACACCACCAAGGTTTTTTCTGCTATATTTATAGTTGCTGTAGCCAACTCTGTCTCACTGCAGTTTGTTCCCATCTTTATCTCTGCACAACCAGTCATAACCGATTGCTAAAAAAACACATCACTACCATTGCAGCAGCATAGAAATGTCACCACAGACACTAGATTTATGATATCATGATTGCATAAAATACAGAGATTTACCTGCCTCTAACAGACTTATTTAAGAGTGTGTGAACTCATTTTGCAAGGCCTTAAATATACTGGACATTCATTAATGTATAAAAGTCTCACACTCTCAGGATGCTGCCAACAAACGTTTTGAAATCAACTATGCAACAACCACGAGAGTACCCTCTACACACAGATAAAGGAATAGAAATTCATGTTGTACTTCAAAATTGAAAATAAACTTGTTACAGTGCTTTGATAATGGAACAAAAAGCATGCCAGGGTATTAATGAAGTAAGTAACAGCAAAGGAATGACAACAGCTAGATTGCATGTGCACCATTTTACAGACTAATAAAGCACATAGTGAAGGGAGCGGGAGCCACAGGATGCACTTCCTGAATAATAAAAAATGGTTGCTTTATGATACAGACAGGATCAGTTTTGACAAAAACATACTTGGTTCTGCATATCAGTGATGTAAAGCAATTAAATAATAATATTGTCATGTTGATCTAACCACATCTTGCATGTGGTTACATGTTGTAATTGTTGACAAATGGGCTATCATGAACAAGCTCCTGAAACTTTAAATCTGCTTTGATAAATATTAAATGAAATTTAAATAAATAGCAGTTATTTCCAACTTTTTCTGATTATTCAATTGCTACAATTTATATAGATGCTGGAACATGCATTTGAAATACTGTTTGCATGGACTTTGAAGACACCTTCTTTGTCAAGTTATTCAAACTAACCTTATGGCAACTTAATTCAAATTAAAAAAAAGCTGTCCACACCAATGAAAACAATAAAATAACAACTGTCTTCTGTGAACAGCAAAGGTGAAACCAGGGTAATGGTGTTGTACTACCAGGCCTGAGAATGTTACGTAAGAAGGTTTCCTACCAACAGTCAATGCTGGTCTCTTTTATCAATGGAGGTAAGTTCCCCCAAAACCTAATCCTACATGAACTGATTTTTGGCATTTTGGGGAATGATATGGTGCATGTGCCCTTCAGAGATGTGTTTGCGCTACTCTTCTGTTAGTTTTGTTTTGATCTCAGCCAAATATTCTGTTATAATTACCAGCTCATCGCTAACTCTCAGCCATGGTGTTGGGCAGGCACCATTACTGCCCACTGGCTTGTTCAGTGGCTTTCTAGAGCTTTTATTGCTGCTAAAAGCTATACACCATGGCTTGGAAATGATCAAAATAAGAGCAGTGAGTTACTCCATCAGTAAAGTTGTGGGTTTTTCTGGTTTCAAACCGAATCAGTGAGCTGATAGGTGCTCAAATGATCTGTAGAACTGAGTGGGACTTCAAGGTTGGATCTCTGTGGTTCCTTTAAAACGACTCCTCTCACATTTATATATCGTGATTTCAGTTTTAACAAGTAGTTCTCGTTGCCAAAGTTGAACCAGATCTCAAAGATACACTCATGAGCCAACTTGAAATCGATCTTTTTTTTGCTTCCACTGTTTGTAATTTTGGAATGCAAGTTGCATTAAGTTCCAAATAGCAATGCCAGTTTGGTCTGTACAGTCTCTTTAACACAAGCTATGGTATTTTGCTGGTCATAGTCCACCAGATGATGAATCACACTGTTCTTATGAGTCTTCTCTCTATTTTCTTTCAAGAATGTTCTCTCCTTACTCCAACTAGAGATAACATACAGTAAATAATAGCCATATCCATATGAAACTGCACATCTGAGACTTTCAGAAGGTGAAATCTCTTATTTTCTGTGTATCCATGGCCTTCATCAAGACTTCCACTCACACATAATCAATTGCATGATGTAATGTGCTGAAAAGTCACGACAGAGGAGGACAGCTCTAAGAATAGCAAAGTTCTCAATATGTGGTTTGCTTCATCAACAGCATATTGTTGAATTTAAGAAATATCACAGCTTTTAGGAGCCCTGAATGAATAGCAAGCTCTTTGTGGAAGGTAATGGGGACCCTAATTAATGAAAAAAAAAAAAATTGAAACAAAGATACACTTTTAGGAGAGAGAGAAAGAGACAGGGACAGAAAGAGAGAAACCACACAGGCAGATTGTAGAGGTCTTTCACAGTGACTTCTCACTATTTGCAGGCCTTTAGGCAGGGCAGTCTTCAACCACTGTAAACACAAGCAAACATGCAAACTGACCACCCACGGGTGTTGTCAGTGTGTGTGCATCTGCGTGCCTTCCTGTGCATGTGTGCACTGTGCTTGTGAGTGTGTGTTGGAGTCTGTGAGTGGGTGGGTGGATGGCTGGAGTTGACATAACATGACTCTGCAGTGGAGATTTAATGAGGGAAAAAGCAAAAAAATAAAAGACTGCTGACATTTTGTGGTGCATCACCAAACCGAATGTCTTCCTGATGGAGCTTCATAAAGTGCAGTTGTTGTTGTTGACCCTATAGCCAGAGCGAATATATTGACATTATCTATTTTTATTTATTCTAAATATATATCCCCTTCTCAGTACTTCTGTGATGACCTAAAAGATAAGATAAGATAAGATAAGATAAAGTTCTTTATTTCTCCCCACTCCAGGGGAAATTTACATTGTTACAGCAGCTTTATTTACAATATATACAAGGGTGGCAAAATTTTTTAACAGAAAAAATAAAAATAAAAATAAAGTTTAAAAGTGCAGAGATGTGCAGTGCAAGAATGTCAGTGCAAAAGACAGATTTACATACATTAGTATTAGATTATATTAGTATTCCCCCCCCTAAATAAACATCACTGCATCCGACAGAAGGAGGCAAGAACACCATGTGTTGTCTTGTTTTATTACTCCAAGAAGGAACGCAATGGAGTTATGTGATGATTGGAGTTGGTTTGTCTGTTTGTCTGTCTGTTCGCAACATTACTCCAAAAGGGACTAATGGATTTCGAGGACATTTTCCGGGAAGGTGAGAAATGACACAAGGGTTAAGTGATTAGATTTTGGCATTGATGCGGCTTATATTCTGGATCCACAGATTTGTTAAAGATTTCTGTATCATTGAGATAATGGCTCAAGAGAACACTAAGTCAGCTGCCTGCTGACGATCACATGATTGCGATCCTACTGTGAATCGACCATTTTGGACTTATCGGGACTTATCCTTCGGAAATGACAGAAGGAACAGTTGATTAAATTGTGGGGGTGTTTCTGAGTCCCATCAATTCCTGCCACCCGTTACATATTTAGGTCACACGATTTAGTATCCATACATAACGTACACATGCATATACCACATGCCTGTGCTCAACGCAAGGTCATTTGTTTGTGGTTACATTTATATTAAATGGGAACATTTGATTTACAAGGTTTTGTTCATATATATATATATATATATATATATATATATATATATTTTTTTTTTTTTTTTTTTTTTTTTTTTTCCTTTTGAATGTTTTTATATAGATGTATTAAGTTTCCACAACTACTCTCTCACCTTGTCTGTACTGCTTATACTCACCTGTCTGATTACAGGTCAAAGGTCTGAGCTACTTTATCAGGCCAGATATCCAGTAAATGCTGGTAATGAGTTGGTTATGCTACATATGACTTTGTGGCTGTGGGGCTTTGTACAAAATTGCAAAACTGGACCCATGAAAGATTGTGTCCTGAAGTCCTGACCTTTAAAAACATTTTATATAAAGCAATATTGAGCTTTTTTTATATAGATATATTACATGCCATATGGAATGTAAGGTGTTAAAACTCCTTGAATGTGTCTCACATGTAACTGCTGTGTAAAGAAGTGGAAATTCCACTCAACTTGCAAGACTTCTCTATTTTAAGGTTCTTTCACACACTGAGTTTGATGATTTCTAATGACAAATGGTGAGCTAGAGCCACACTGTTCACTCTTCTACAGATATTTAATTGTTGTTCTACTGTATATGTCTGTCTAAAAAGTGGTTCTGCCAGTCAAAAGAAACACCTTCCTGTTGACTCACAGAAGCCGCATATAGCTACATTTTCTTGTTTCCATTAATTTCCATGTCTTTTGGCTGTTTACCACCAAGACAGGTCCTATTGTCAATGCTCAGGGCTCCTCAGGAAGTAAAGGCAAGCCGGCATGAGCACACATTGTAGTACTGCAACATGTTAGAAGGAATTGTTGAATCACAAAGAGGCTTGTAGAAAATAAGGTACAGTAGTGAGGACATTTCCCTTTAAATAAATTAGTAGCCATTTAAAATCTAGGTACAAACAGGTATAACTCAGCATCTCATGCCTTCAAGAAACTTTATAACATTCATGTTATTTAATGACATTTTCCACCTATACTAAGCCTGCTGACTATACATGCATACTGCTAGCATTCAGAAAATGAAGTGTGCTCTAATTTTTTTCTCAATAGAAGAAACCAATTAAAAAGTAAAATGTATGTGATTTGCATGTCCATATATTGACCCCAATGAAGACTTTAGCTGATAATTTTTTTTCCCTAATAATATAATAAGAAGAAACATTATTTATGTAGCATTTTTCAAAGCAGGGGTTACAAAGTTCTTCACAAAGCATTAAAATACACAAAATATGAGATAAAACAGTAAAATGAGTACATCAGTAAAAGCAATGTGACCTTTAAACAACAAAAGCACTCAGAGAGCGCAGTACTCAGCCAAGGCTGTTCATTCCTCAATTTGTGTATTCAGAAATCACAGAATCTGACCATTTAATATAGAGCTACTCACAAACTAAATAAATGAATAAAAAATTACTTCATGGTGAGCACAGGTCTGTGTTATGCATGCATATGTTATGTACAGACACTAAACTGCATGAACAAAATATTTATCAGGCGGCTTGAATTGATGCAGGCAGCTGACATAGCTTTCAATTGTTGTCATAGTTACAGTGACGCTGTGCCGCTATCTCGCAGTGATACAGAAATCTTCAACAAATCCACAGATCCAGACTATAGGCTGCATCTCTGCCAAAATCTGTAAAGTTGGTCCCTGTGTCATTTCTGACCTTCCTTGAAAATTTCATCCAAATTTGTTAGTCCAATTTTGAGTAGTGTTGCACACAAGCAGATTCACAGAAGGACAAAACCATTGGTAAAAACCAACAACCAAGCACTAACAATTACAAAGAATTGCTGAAATGAATTCTATAATGAATGGGGAGCCAGTATAATTGTGCCGGAACTGGAGTTATGTGTTCCCTGTGTCAAGAGTTTGTGATTAACTTGCGCCGGAGTTTTGAACCAGCTGTAACCAGTTAATTGCTGAGTTGCTGAAGCAGGTGAGTAGAGAGTTATAATAGTTCAGGAAGGAGAAAATGAGGGTCTGTATAAGTTACTCAGCTATGTTTTGGGAGTGAATTAATTTAATCTTTGTATTATTTCTAAGTTGTATGTGACACGATTGGACTAAAGTCTTGATGTACTAGTTAAAATTGAGGTTTCTTGCTGCATGTGTTATGTTGGTTGAAAGTGGTCCAAGGTGGGGGTGATATTGTAGGAAATGTGGTTGAGACCAATCATCAAGACTTCAGTTTTGTGAGTGTTAAAAGAGAGAGAGAAAGAAAGAGGACTTTTATTGTCCCAAAGGAAATTTGTCTTGGGCTGGAAGTGCTGGGTGCAACGGCACATACACAGCAAATACATAACAAGCACAAAACAACCAAACATGACACATCAGTCAAGAGAATAGAATTGCACATGATCATATGAGTGTATGGCACAGGGTCAAATATAATAAAATAAGGAAAACTCTGAATCAGACCAGGGGTAATACATACTAAATAAAATGTAATCTAAAAACCAAAGAAACAAGATAAGAGGGTAAAAAGGATAAAAAAGATAAGAGGTGTCTGCTTAGTTGAAGGAAGTTGGCTGCCATCCAGTCCTTAATTGCAGTGCAGCGGTATTGCAGAGAGTGCAGATTGTCCTGATTGGTGACTGACATGTATAACTGGCAGTCATCGGCATAGCAGTGGTAGGAGACAGGGGTGTAGTTGCCGATGATAGGGCCAAGGGGCAACAGATATAGACTGAATAAAATGTGTCCAAGGACTGAGCCCTGAGGGATTCCACAGGACATGAGGGCAGATGAAGATGAAAAATTGTCCACAGTGACTTTGAAAACTGTGTTTGTTAGGTAAGATGAAAAACAGTTAAGAGCAGTTCCACAGATGCCCAGCCAGTTCTTGTGCCTGTTTAGTAGTATTTTGTGAACTGCTGTGCTAATGTGTGGCAAACCTTAGTAGTCAGCACAAATGTTGATTCAGTTTAAAAATATCTGAGCTAAAGATTGAAGTTAATTATTTTAGCATAATAAAATGTGTCTCTTTGTAAAAAAAAAAAAGAAAAGAAAAAAAACAGCCTGCTCTGCTCATAAATGTCTCATCTCATAGACATCTTTCTAGGATGTTTCACCTAAATTTTCATTAAATTAAATATAAAAAGGGCACAAGTTTGAATTCTTTCAATTTGTATTCAATATTGAACTACTCTTGGCCTTTGCAGAATCATCCAGCATAAATTATATGGTTAAAAATATATAATGTGTGTGCACAGCGGGTTGTACAATTTACTAGGCTGCATTAATGACCTTTTCAGAAGATCACTTCTAACAAGTAATCAATGACTAATCAATAGCTCTTCTCATTTCTGAGTCTGCCTGTTCAAGACAAGTGCATTTACCCAGTAAACATCATCCCCAACATTCCCTGAGGACATGGAGAAGTAATTGCACAACTGGATTTAATCGGATGTATTGCATTTGCTCTCCATTTCCACTAAATAGTAACAGCTATTAGGTCGAAACTAGTTCAATCAGCCACCATGAGCATTAACAAGGGATGCTTTTACAAAACAATGCATTAAAAACCACACCTGAAGAATTCCCAGAATTCCAAATTGTCTATAGTCACATTAATTAGTAAATTACAGTTTTCCATAGCAGATAACACCACTCAATGATCTGTGAAATCTCAACTGAATAAATACAGTATTCCACAACACATTTTTTATTTATTTTTTTTTTACATACAATTACAGTTCAAATTCTCTCGAGACGCTTTACAGAATCCATATGCCTGGGATAAGGAAACATATAACACACATTGGGATACATGCATGATGACAGTAATATAGATGATACATACAAAGTAGAAGCCAACAATGAAACCGATTCATGAGTTTACTGTTAAGGTGCTCTGGCATTAAATATACTAAATATACAGCTGGTAGTAAGATGCAAACAGTGTGTAGATGAGCATATCAGGTGTAGTGAATGCAGAGTAGATAATATGATGTAAAAATCTGAGTAACCCAACACTAGACTAAGTTCTTGCAGCTCTTTGAGTCTGTACCTGCATTCAGTGTTGCTAACAACAGCATTCTAATATGCTCACAGTGACAATGCTGGTGTGCTGATGTTTTGTTCATAAAATTTTTATCTTAGTTTTAGAGCCATAACAAGCTAACATATCCCAATCTGCAACAACATGATTAGTTTCCCAGTTATTTGTACAAAGTAATTGAGAAAAAAAATTGACCTGGTGATGATGGCGGATGGAAAGTTAGGGACCAAAGTTATTTGGACATATACTGAGAATAGAACAGACGTCTATATGGAATTCAGCGGCAATTCATCCACTGTAATGCAATTCATTCAAAACCGCAGTCATCATCGCAGTACTAGAAGAAAAGTCAAGGGATCACCAAAATCAGTACAAATCATCCTATGGGTAGCATGAATGTTTGTTTCAAGGCTGGTGCCAATCATCCTTGAAACAGAACAAGCCAAAGCTACTGTTATTTCTTCTCTAGTTACTAAAACTAAATTCTATGGTAATCTGGGCTAAAGAAACGGATCACAGAGCCATGCGGGGAAGGGTTTTATTTTTCCTTTCCGTGTTTTTTTTTCTACCAAGCCAGCTGCCACCTATAGTGTTGTAGTGAAGACAATTTCCTTTGAAAAAAAGTCATATGACGATTGAAAACTAGAAAATTATTCTCAATGAAATATTCATTTATTACACCCTTACACAGTTCGTATAGGGAAAACAGATCTAACACATTACCACCAACACTCCTCGGAATACAGTTTTTCAATCATAGAGGTGTGAATTGATGAGTGGACACAAATCCCAGTATAGAGATGTTGTTGACTGTAGCCCACCAGTACTTTGTAAATGGGCGAATATATGCTACTCTCAGGGGACCTAGCTAATGCTGTGTGAATGACTCATCATCCGGAAACCTATGTGCTTTGTGGTCATTGTTACACAAAACAGTGTGTTTTGTGGTCATTGTTACAACATTGATTCGACTTCTTTGTGTGACTTTTGTAACCACCCAGGCCATTTTTTTTTTAAAGATTTAAATATCGTCTCTCCATCACTCTGTTAGAGCATTGTGTTGAATGGTACACCCAGATAGCAGGTTTACCTTTAAAACATGACATAATGTAATATTACCCCAAGGTTCAATAAATTATTTGGGGAAGGGAACAAGTCATCTGTGTTTTGTACAGAAAAAAAAAATAAATAAATTTCCTTCTGCCACCATAAATGACAGCTGACATTTCAAGTCATGTAGAGAATATTGTATCAAAGGGTACAATGTTCTGGACAGCAGCAAGGTCTTCTGTGAACTTGAAAGTGTAGCAATTGTAGTGTATTTCTAAGGCCAGGTCATATGCAGTCCATTAGATCACATCAGTGTGTTCAACACACGTTTTGGGAAAACATGGCCAGGTCCAGTTGTGACTTTAACAGAACAGGAAATAGGGGAAAATGATACAGCGCAAACACAAGCTAAAACGCAATTGTAACAATTTCATTTAGCAGTGTGAGGGTTCATTTTAAAGCTGAACGATTGCAAATTAGTTACACAAATGTGTAAACTCCCTTGATCTCACAATGGTTGAGTATAAATGCAATAAAACATAATCGCTGCTTGCACAGTGGAGGAGATTATGGTGAGGAAAACATAGCCAGTGCATGGAGTATGTGAGTGGCAGCAATTTCCACTCTCCATTCAAGGTATTGTGTAAACACTCCACTCCCAGATGCTGCAGGTTTTCATTTTACTGATCCCCACTTTGCCTCAGCTTATGAATAGCGATAGCCTGCTCAGGTACACGTTATTGCAGAAATGTGACTGTCATAACAGATTGCTGATATTAGACGATTCTGAAAAATAAGATAATAATTTTTAAAAAATAATAAAATTCTCACAGCCAGTATCTTCCTTTTTTGGATTTAGGGAGCTCATATGGTTAAGTTTAGACAAGAAACATGGTAAAAGTTACCCAGAGTTTGTTATGGGGATTGTTCACTGCTACTATGATAATGACTATAATGTGAATGCTATTAACAATCATGTGTTATAGTCTTGGGTTCTGTTTAGTTACTTCCTTTTTGGATTTTGCAAAGATCCATGTCCTTGAGGGTCTCTTATTGTTGTACTTCCTCCCTTTGTATGATTTACCCTCCCTTCTCGATTACCCTGATTAGTTTCACCCGTGTCTTGTTTCCACGTTAGTTGTCTGCACCTTTTTTGTTTGTTTTGACTTTTTTTTAAATTCTCCACCAGATTGTCCTGTTTTTTGTGCCAGCCTGTTTTTCTCCTGTTCCTTGACTAACTGTTCACTTTCATCTTGTTACTCATGCCCCTTTGTTTTATTTGTTTTGAAGAGAGGAATTTTGATATTTTACTGGAAATCTTTTTGACATTTTGGGCGGCTGTGGCTCAGGTGGTAGGGCAGGTTGATGGTTTGATCCCTGGCCTCTGTGCATGTCAAAGTGTCTTTGGGCAAGACACTGAACCCGAAGTTGCTCTTGATGGCAGGTAGGTACCTTGTATGGCAGATCTCTTGCCATTGGTGTGCGAATATGTATGTGAATGGAAAACACTGTAAAGCGCTTTGAGTACCACAGATATAGAATGGTGCTAAATGCAGACCATTTGCCACTTTGGATCTTGAGTTTTGCCTGTATTTCCCAGCCATTTTGTGTTTGCTTCCCATCACCTGTCATTTTGTGAGTGTCTGCGCTTAGGTCCTTACCTGAACTCCCCTCTGACAGTAAAACAATTGAACACAAACTCGAGACCATGACACCAAGTATAGAGTAAATAATTCCCATGTTAAATGTACTAATTGTAGCACACAGACTAGTCCTCCTAGAAACTTATGACATTCTATTTTAGGAAATGTGTTTGCTGTGAGAAGACACCAATTAGTCTGTGTGATAAATACAGAGGCTCATGTTCAGTCTATCATTAGCTTGATAGTGCAAAAAGGGAATTGGGAATCGCTGGGCTCAGTAAGTATCACATAGAGAAATTCAACAACCCCTGTGTCAGAGAACCACAGAGATTTTGCTCAGAGTCATGTTAGTATGTGCAAAAGCATGAAAAATTTCATTGTCTTTCAGTACAAAATTATTAATATTTAATTTTTGTGTACACATTGTCTGTTCCATAACTGAGTGACAAACATACAGTACACTTCCTTACTTTGTCATCTGTGTCAATTTGATTTTAATGTGGTGTGAAATTTTCATCATATTATGAACATCTACCACACTCCCTGAACTCTGTACACCTGCCTATACACGTAATTATTAAATCAATCATGTGGCAAGGAGCAATGCATAACATTAAGCAACTCTTCATATCAAGCATCAAAATATTGTAGAAAAAAAAATGTAATATTACTCAGTCTGAACATGCAAAAACATTTTGAACATCCAGGCAGCTACAGTTCTAAAGGCAGAAAAAATACCTTTGATGATTTGGTTAAGGCTGCACAATGGTTTGGTGGTTAGCACTTTCACCTTATAGCTTGAAGATACTCGGTTCATGTCCTGGCTTTCTCAAGATCTTGCTGCATGGAGTGTGCATGTTCTCCCTGTGCATGCATGGGTTTTCTCCTGGAACTCCTGCTTCCTCCCACAGTGCAACAGCATGCCGAGATTAATTGATGATTCTAAATTGTCTGTAGGTATGAATGCAAGTGTGATTGTCTGTATATGTAGCCCTGTGATAGACTGGTGACCTGTCCAGGGTGTCCCCTGCCTTTGCCCTAGTTCATAGTTACAACTATGCATCTCAGAATGAACAGCATATCTAAGACTGAGGGGGATTAATTATAGCAGCAAACAGAACAGAAATCTAAGGCTACAGTGGGAACAAGCTAACTAAAGTGGACCGCTGATGACTGAAAAATGTAACCTGATCTGATGAATCTCTATTATTGCTGAAGGTACAGATGATCTACCCAGGCTGACATCAACAACACAAATCCAATAACCCACCCTGCCTTGTGTCAACAGCCTAGGTTTCTGGTGATGGTTTGAATGCCACAGTCTGAATGTTGTTGCTGACCATGTGCATCCCTTTATGGCTACAGCTGAACTTTTTACCATCTAGCAAAGCAGAAGTCATCTCAGACTGGTTTCTTGGACACAGTGGTGTACTGGGCATTGGACATACTGGGATAAATCCTAACTGACCCTGGACAGCCCACCATTTGTAGGGCATGAAAACGTCTATGGTCTACTTTTTTTTCTATTTTTTCCCCAGTACACCCTTGCAGCTCCCCACCCCAATTACCAAATCTAAAACCAGTGGAACACCTTTGGGATCTTCAGACACGATGAGAGCAACTTGAAGCAGAATCTCAAAGAAGTGTTTCCAACATCTTGTAGAATCCACAATGTGGTTGGTTATAGAGGAAAAGCAGTTCCTACCCACAATTTTGTGTGGTGTTCTTAATAAAGTGCTCATCATGTGTACTGTATATTTTCATGCAATCATGACACAGTAAATGCATATAGGAAAAAAAGGAAATATACTTAAGAATGGCTTGAGGAATGAGTAAGCTGCATTGTGACAAAAACAAAACTTCCAAACTAATTTATTTAAAGTAATTAACTCAAGTGAAAAATGTTGTAGCTAATTACTGTGTCTGGGTAGTTTTTAGAATCAATACTGTTGAAACTGCTCTCGGGATAAAGGCATTGTGATGTTGTATACTTTTCCTTAGACACTGAGAAAAAGAACTACAGAATGAGAAGCACGCATGTTCAGTCAATTTCACTCATATATCAGAATCCTATTATGTTGGAGCTGTGGAGCTGTTGAACAACCATTGCTCAAAATAGGATCCCAGAATATTTCCTCCAAAACGGTGTCTGTGATGGCATTATTTTCCTTTACAAAGACTGTGTGCTTCACCCCTCAAAGGAGATTTAGAAGCCTTTCAGACATGCTTCTACCATTGCTAATGTACATCTTTTTAAATCCCAAATGACTGCAGAGGAGATTGGAGAGGAGAATAGGTCCTCTGTTTTTTGATGACTACAGCCCCTTAGGTTTCTTTGAAAGGTAGTGCCCAAGAGATTGTGTGGTCTTACACAGGCTCAAGATGAATTAGTGTACCAGGGCTAATATTTGTGATTTCAGTGCAGCCACAACCCAGACCTACCATTTGATCAACCTTTGATTCCACACCAAGATCTCATCTTCCTACAATGATAGATCTTGTACTCCTTAGCAAACCTTAGTTTAGATACTTCTAACATTGCATTAAGCAAGCACCAAGAGCAGTAATTTTATGTGAGATTGTGTATTGTTGAATGTAGTCCCCTGGGTTTATGAAGTAGCTATGCAGAAAAGATTGTTCAGTCTTTCATTCAGAAAAGGTCAAATAGTATCAGTCTTAATATCTGGTATCTTTCATCAAGTCAACTCTGGCCGCCTTGAGCTGTAATGACCTAAGAGACACTTCTACCTCTTTCAAGTACAAAGGTAATAGAATCATTTTGCTTTTACCACTCTGTCAAAAGATCTTGACGCATTGGTGAGAACCAAATGTTCTGAAAGGGGACTACATCATTTTAGGTCCAAATAATTGTGCTTATGCTCAAGTGCCCTGAAAGGATAGTTCTTCACTTCATGTATGACACTGAGAAGACTCTTTGGCCAGAGAGCTGGTAAAGTACTCATGGACAATTGGACTTCATTTGCTGCTATATATATATATATATATATATATATATATATATATATATATATATATATATATATATAAACTTTAACAAGTCACATAGACAGTTGTAGTATACAACTTTTTAAGACTAGGTGCAGGTTGTACTGCTGCCTCTGATGTTGTGTTAGAAGGATATAAAACACAATTATTCCTCTTTTCTAATCACCCAACTATAAATTCTCTAAAGGACTGTCAAACACCTCCAAAGTATGTTCTGCTGCTTTTTACACATTGACTTATTGTATTTTTAGAGACGCATCAGTGCTACTTAAAATATCTCTGCCAACGTTGCTTGACAAATGGGTCAATTAGGCAAAGTTCTATTTTTCATTTTTTCATTCACATGCTGAATACATTAATTTTGCCTCATGTCTTTTCAGTCTCTTATTTATAGCTACTTTAACCTTTCCCTGCTACCATATTTTTCATGACTGACAGTTGTCGACCATGGCGGCTATAAAATTGTCAGGTTAGCATAGATAGATAGATAGATAGAATTTAAGAAACTAGTTGTTCTACTTGGAGTAGATGAGTACACTGATACCACTCTCCTGTGCATACACTAAACATGACAGCTAGCAGTTAGCTAGCTTAGCTTAGCACAAAGACAAGACAATTCGAGCTAACTGCTCCCCCTGTTCTTCCAGAGGCAATAAAAGCCTTCTGCCTGCACCAAACACAATGTATCTGGTTGTGCAATCTGGAAAAAAAATTAAAATAAAATGAAAATTTAAGTGAAAGAATGACAAGTTCCAGTTTTACAATTAGTTATGTGCTAGACTCTTTCTTGACAGGGAACAGTGCCTTCTTGAAAGCCTTAATTATTCTCCCTTGTGGATGCTCCAGACACCAGGGACACATACTTGTTGCTAGTTTCCTGCTTTTTCTACATATCTACTGGGAGGACTTTGTTTCATACATGCATAGTAGGTCACATCGCATTGTCACTGTGCAGATGCAAACTCGGGCTGCATGTGGACATCCACAGAGGAATCCAAGCGTTGCAGAGATGCAGGAGACGATGGATTTCACATCACACTGGACCTTTGTCTAATTGCAGACAAAGAAAGGTATTACTGGTTGTTTCCCAACATCAAGCTGGCAACAGAATTGCAGAAAGTCATGGCTGTAATAATAGACAGCACTGATAATAGTAATCAATAAACTATGATCTAATAAATTACTTATTAAAGACAGACATCATAGAGTTCAGCTTTATAGACTTATAAGTGCAGGAAAATGTACATTAAAAACGCAAATCAAAAGTGGAAACTTGCCATATATGCTGTATATTTGGTGCAAAATCACCATATGTACAGAGTGTAGCTTCTATTAATTTTAAATCTCATTCGTTGGAACAAGATAAAGCGGCTGGCTACAAGATTTGAGTTCCATATTCTGTAATCTTTCTCTTTTGTCTCTTTGTCCTCAACAACAATACAAATTGTAGTTGTGTGGGTGTTGCCATGAAAAGAATGGAAGTATTGTTATTCAATAAAATGACATAAATGTATTTTATGTTTATGAAAATGAGAGATTTGTTTTTTTTTATAAGCAACATGAAGGAGGAACTTTAATACCCAAAATATGAATAATATTTTTTCTTATGCACCCTTTTAAAGAAAAGTATAATTGCTTTGTTAAACAACAAAAAAGATTCTGTATCCATCCCCCACTTCTGTTTTCTCCTCATAATTCTCTCATTTCTTTCCATTGAAGCTCACACAACAAATTGTTAGTATTCTGGCACATATATCTATACCTTTACAGCCCAGGGGGAAATCAAAGTAAGGAAACTCCATTCCAACACTGCAATTATGTCTTTCTGCTAGCACCGGATGGATAGAATAAAAATAGATGAACAGATAAGAGATTAAAAAATAACAGGGTCGAATGGTGAGAATCGAAAGGAATGGGAATGCGGGAGTGAAGGTACAGATGAGATGAAGGCAGGACATTGGGTGAGATGACCTATTAGGAAACATATAAAGCAGTTGGGAATGGGAAGGGCATGAGATGAAGGCAGGGACGATGGAGGAGGAGGAATTATAGGGAGCTTAGTGAAACACCTTTCAAGCAATATGAGGATAACCTGGAAACTGCAATTGGTTCAGGAGATGCAGGTTCATAGTCCATTATCTGCTCCAATGAGAGCAGCTCCTATACATTTTTCCAGTTGAACATATCAGCAGTCCTCATATACAGTATATATACAGTATGTTGTACTGTCCTGTTGCTGCTGCTGCTACACAGCTATTGCATCTCACAAAAAATGTATTCTCTTTTATTTTCTTTGTTTCTTGTTATTGTCAGAAAAATCAGCAGTGGTTGTAGAACTGACAGTGAGATAGAAGGTCCTTTATTCATTTCAAGATCATTTTCTTTTTCAAATGGCTTTTTCATACATTTTTATACTTTTTACACAGTAAATGTCATTCACCTAACATGTTGAATGAACAAGGAGTGAAAACATGCACAGGTCATATACTTCTATAAATGCTACATAGGTTTATATCATTTTTGAAATAAATAGTTCTTAAACTGCACCACATCTTTTGTAGTAATTTCTTTCTTCTACCAATAATTTAGATTTTTCTTTTTAATCTTATAACCATGAAATGACTTTCACTTGACCAGTAAAATGTATATATGTTCTTATTTTGTCTTGAAACCATAGATGAATTTAACTGACACTGCATTATTTCCTTTTTACATACCTCTATGTTTTTATGATAAATGTAACACTGATATTATGTTCTTGTCATTTTCAGTACTTGTTCACAAATGACTATTTTCAACACCGTCAACAGCCTGTAAATAAAGACATTTAAATGTGTCTTTGTTCAGTCACAAGACTGAACTGTGCTTCAGTTTTTTTTTTTTTTTTAACGTGGTCAAGATGTGTTACTAGAGATTGTGTTGTCATCACATGATACACACTGGTCCTATTTAGTCCAAACACAATCATTGGAAATGTTGCATTACAAACATTGTTGCATTGCAAAAAAAAAAAAAAAAAAAAATGCATTACAAACTCTTAAATGTATTATTCATTAGAATTGAATCAGTTATGTTCAAAAACATGTGGGAAGCCAACAACAACTGTATTATTATTTCATTCTGTCTCATTCATGTGTAAGTGGGCCAACAGAGAGTCAGAAATTTCAGTTTGCATTAGTTATGGAGATGCATGTTCTCACCAGGTGTTTTTGGCTTAAGACCAACTTCACCATCTTGACAATATTCAGTTCTACATAATACATGAATTACTTTGCTTCGTGTTGTTGTTTAGGAGAAAGGGGACCACAGGGTGCCTTTAAATGAAGCACAAAAAAACAACAACATTGACATAGTAAACATGAATACGTCTAAATTCCTTCTATAGTTATTGAATTTTGAGCTTGAAGTACAGCTCCATAGATTCTATCAGGACTTTGGCACCTAGTTTAAATGTGTTCACTGATGCAGATAATTCATACTTTTGTGGATTAAAAGTTCAATAAACAAAATTAAGTTGTTGTTTCTTTTAGCTAGTTAACTTACCCATAGGTTTTTTTGTTGTTGTTGTTTGTTGTTGCTGTTGTTGTTGTTTGTTTTTGTTTTTTTAATCATTGTGAGTGAAATAAGCTGTCATTGTCACTGCTAAGCATTTCTGCCCTGGAACTGCAAGTAACGCCAGCTAATCTAATAGTAAGTTAGCAGTTAACATTATTACAGCTGACTATTCATACACATACTGTAGTCCAGCACTATTGTCTGTGGACAAAACAACTATAGTAAAACAGTTGTGATACATCATAAGTAAGCAATGATACCACGGACAGGCATCCACAATGAAAAACACCGCACCATTGAAGAAAATGACACGTTGCTCTGGGTTTGAACATTGCGGAAAAGATTGGGAAGAATTTTAGTACAAAAATCAATAAAATATATCATATTGTTGCAGCTGTCTTTGGAAATTTTGATGCACAAATGATACATATTATGTTTAAATGAGGTGTTTGTCTTTGTGTTTCATTTAGATCCTTGAAAGTATTTGCGTGCAAGGTTTAAAATGACACCTGTGATTACTGTCAAATAAATGACATCACATTCAAGAAAATTTGGTACCCTGAATTCTGCTCCATTGTGTGGCTGTTAGTGCCCATTAAGATTCAGAAAACATTTCCAGGACACCTTGTTTCCTGTCTGCCATCTCTGTGCCAGGCATATTTTTGCTCAAATGGGATATAAATTTTGGGAGTGATTCTTTCGATCAGTCTCTCACTCAAACCATCTGTCTCTGTCAGAAACTCTAAATGCTCCATTTGAGCTGGAAGAATCGCATTCATTTCCATTTTTATTTTATTTTACTTTTTGCTTCAAAACAATAGGATTTGTTGCCAAATCCATTTTTCTTGCAAACAACGTGAAATTCACTGAGCTTGTAGAAGCTGCCAGTCTTCTCAGGGATGATCTTGCTTGTTGCAATAATTACTCTTATTAAACCAGTTTGAAAATAAGGCTGATATTGAATTATTGATGCAGAAATGCTACTCATAAGCCTTCGTTTCCATAAGTTTTCTTTAAAGGCACCTGTGGGTGAGAACATTTTTTTTTTTCTCTTTTCATCCTCATATTGATTTGAGATTGAATCCTCTGTGTTGGATGCTAATTACCATAACTGAAACAATTACAGTAAGCCTCGAGCAGCAGAGCTATTGAGCCGCTGGTATGGTAACAGGCCTGCGTAAATGTAATCCAATATTTGTTGTGTGAATATTAAAGCAAATGCAGGTCACAGCAGGCCTGGGTGCTGTTGTTAAGAAGCCAAATCCAGGTTTAATAATGCGCATATTCAATACACACACGTGCACACATTAACTCACACATAAATTGGGATTTGCTGCACAAAAAATAAAGCGATGCACGTCTTTCTCTCTCTTTCACTGCTTCTGTCTAGCTCACACACAAAGCTTAGCCCAGCTAGGATATAAGGCGGCTTGTTGCTAAGGTAATAACATAACCAGGTCATGTGGCGCTGCTTTCTGGAGCAAGGAGAAATATTACTGACACATGAAGTGTGCGAGGACTTGTGTGTGTGAGGAGGGGAAGACAGAAGGGGTTGTCTGCTTGTTCACTCGTCTTTTTTTCTATGGAATGTGTATTTGCAGAGTGTGCGATATTCGACGCTCTCCATGCAAATCCCATAGAAAAAAGGCCAAGCATTGCCTGAGTGGCTTGCTGGCAATATAAATGCTGGATTTCATTTACTGAGCTGTCAACATGTCACTCATAGCAGCAGGATTTCTTGGATTTAACTCAGCGACAGGTCACTTAATCAGTCACTCACTCACTTAGTCAGGCAGGAAGCATGCATTTTGTTTTTTATATAATGCTGCTTTTCAGATGCTGCCATGGATTTTCCAAAATGTAAGCTTTCAGCATGCTGGAAACTAAGCTCTTGTTTTGCCAATTGATTTTTCCCTACGCTTTCAAATTTTAAGTGGGTTTGTAATGAGGCTGAGGATTACAGAACTTACTCAGCACATTGGAGGCTATGTAAACTTTCCATTAAAGTGAGAAAATGGGGGGGAAATGAAAAAGAAAAAACAGAGTTACAAGCAATATATTCATACACTGTGGCATGGAGCCAACTGTTACTGCTACTCCACAGTCAACTGCAAAAAGCTGCACAGCTTTGTTAATAATCTCACAGCACTTGCAAATGCAATTTGAAACAGCATGGCTCTGCAATAATCTTTAAGAGGCACTTGAGTCCAACTTGTCAACAGAACAAAACAGTGCAGTACAACGTGGGACTTCATCTAACAATATGCTGAACTGTCAGGCTGAAAGTAGCCGTCTCTCCACCCACCAGCGAAGGACAGTGTTGTGAAGTTCAGACTAAAATAGTTTATTTATTCTCTTACTGCAACATTTATTAGCTGACTTTAAGTACTTAGAATGTCTAAATGGTTACCGTTTGTGAAGTGTGTTTTCTGAGCTTCCACTTCTATGGATAATGCACGGTTAATGGTCAAGTTCTGAATCCAACCGTCTCTAAAAGTGTGTTCAGAGACACACAGGTAGAGATTAAAACTACTCACAGAGAAAACACATTACATTGATTACCTCGGATTGAGCATCTCCACTGTTGCTTCCAGTCAGGAGTGGTGAGAACCTCCCAAATGCACATCAGCAACAGGTGTTTGGGAGATGCGCTGAAACTAATTTTAACCAGATGCTGTAGAGCATCTTCAGGGGTCTTGTAGAGTCCAGGCTTTGACGGTTAGGCCTTTTGCGTTATCAGAATAGATTGGCTCATCATTGTGTTGTGAAATTGGAAAGATTCTCTTGTACTGATCATCACCAAACGGTATAAAGCGATCAGGAAACAACCCAAGAGTAGACGCACAGCAAGAAGGTTGTCATAATCAAACAAAACTTTCTGGTCGGCAGATGAGCAACAAAAGATGGCTGGAGAATTGAGGTGTACAGGTAAAAAAGAATCCAACTAAAGAAAATCAAAGCATATCCAGTCAAAAAAAAAAAAAAAAAAAGATAGCAGGAAACAGGATCTTCAAACAAACAAAAAAAAAAAAAAAAAAAAACTGAGGAGAGCAACTAAAGGAGGGAAAGACAGACAAAGGGCAGAAGTAAAAACAAAGGTGACAAATGAGAAAAGGTGATTTCAAAATTGAACAGGTGGTAATTGGAAATGGAGGTGAAAGCCTTACATATTCAAAACGAGGGAGACGCAAACAGGGAGACACTGAAAATGAAAACACACAGGAAAGACTCTAACAAAACAAAACAACGCATCAAAACCCATAAACCCTGACAATAATATCTAAATTACTCTCATTTCTTTGTTTTCTTTGATTACTGTGGTTAACATTAAATGGTTTGACTTTCTTGCTCATTGTTGAAAGCTGGATTTTTCATTGATAAAATTAAATTCTGAAGGTGAGGTTTCCACAGATACAATCCCTGCATCCAACGAGTAAAATTTGGACTCTAAGATGAGAATGTCTGTCTGCACAGATCAAGACACGAAGTAACTGATGTTAGCTTTGATTATTTACGGGATATGTTGATTGATATGTCGAATGTTTCACTACCTTTTATGAGTCACAGCATTGCACTTTCTTCAGCTTTTAGCCCACTGTCATTATTTGTTTGAACACACGTTGTCACTTGTCAGGAAAATCTTGCAGCGGTTACTGTATGAACAGTTGAATGACAGTGCTGTTTTTCTAATGAGCTCAGTCTGTAAAAGAGAATAATTGATCTTTGCATGCTAAACATGGGTCTACATTTATGTATACTACATGTTTGTAGTCTATTCATTCCGCTGGAGATAGACCAAAGATCATTCTAAACCATCCAAATCTCAAAACTAAGCCAGTAATCCCTCCGGCTCTGCTACCTTCGCTAGCACAGAGGAAACACAATGCAGCCTGTAGAAAATGATACATCCAAACATTTTTTCCCAAGTATACTTTTTAGCATTTTTGACAGATAGATATGTGTAATCTTGCAAGTGCCTTAAAAAAATACTTTTGAAATTTTCCCCTAAGATTTGCATAGATAACGTTACTTGAACAAGTCGGTCAGTGGGGAGTGTGGAGGTTACAAATGGGGCTTTGTAACTGCATAGTGATAGCAATCATTATACTGAAGAATAACTATGAACAAATCCAACCAACATACTGAAGAGTGAAGCAAAAATAAATTCGACATGCAGCTGCGCACTACAACACAGATGCCAGCAGAGCCTGTTGCACAACCTACAAATTCTAGGAAATTAGCAAAACAAGGTATTTGCAGTTGAAATGCGATCACACAAATATAATCTTTTCGATCATTTACACTGCAAATGACCTGTTTTGTGTCTGATCATAATAGTGATAATAGTAAATTTTATTTGTAATGCACTTTTCATTTCAGTAAAATCTCAAAGTGCTACATTAAAGATATAAAAGAATAAAAACAAACAGACTGGTAAAATAAAAATAAAATTTCATGTTTAATTAAAAGCTTTGTTAAAAAGAAAGGTCTTTAGGCCTTAAAAAAAAAAAAAAAAAAAACCAAAACATCTACTGTCTGTGGAGCTCTCCGTTGGTTAGGGAGGGAGTTCCAGATGTTAATGGCGGCTGAGGTGAAGGCTCTGTCTCCCATGGTCCTGAGCTTGGTTCTGGGCAGGTGAAGGAGGTAACAATTACTGGTGCGGAGGTTTTGTGTGGATGATTGGTGGCTGAAGAGTTGTTCCAGATAGTCCAGGGCATTGTCATGAATGTACTGATGGGCAAGGAGAGCGATTTTGTCCTGAATTCTGAAGGAGACAGGGAGCTAGTGGAGTGAATGGAGGATGGGTGTGATGTTGTCTTGCTTCCGCACTCTCATCAGGATTATAACAGCGCTGTTTAGAATATATTGGAGCTTTTGCGGGTTCTTGCTAGAGATCCCGATGAGAAGTGCATTGCAGTACAGTCCAGCCTGGAGGAGACAAAGGCGTGGACGAGTTTCTCTGCATCAGAAAGGATGAGGGTGGAACGCCAAAAGTTGTTTTTCTGTGGTCTAAGATCTTTATAAATCAGGATCATTAGTTCCAGTTTTATGTGTATTCATATGTATTTGGTTACTTTTTTGGCTATTGGGCTGAAAATTATTGTTTGACCTGGGAGCTGTTCAACCGCTCGGTATATGGTACGACTTGTGGCCCCATTCATCCCTGCCAACACGGCACAACTCTGACAATATATGAGTTTAGACAGCCAATCACACAAGATAGTGCAGGTGTTGTTAGTGACCTATCACTTGTATAAAAGTGGAGACAACCGTCATCCGCTGGTCTTCCCTCCTCATCCTCACAACTTGACTCGTTAGAAGATGCTTCCTTCAGCAGTTGACCTTTTGGTTGCTGCTTCTCGGTGTCTCTACAGCTCTGCATGCACGTAGGCACAATTGAATCTACACATGAAAAACTGTAACTCCTCTGTGCAAATTATGTCTTATTGGTATCTCAGCTATTTGCTGTTTGCTCACAGACAGGGAGGCGTTTGCTTGCCTGAATATGCATTGCACCGCTGAAATGCTGTATTGTGGAGAAATGTCAGCTTTTTTCTTCATTCTCTGTTACAAAAGCCTTTAACTTGGCCTCCTACAACAGTTCTGAAAAAAATCCTGCAATTGTGAAGGTTTTAATGTTCAGTTTTTATTGAAGCTGTCTTAGAGAAGTGCTGATTCAAGTGTGTGTCAATTTGGAGGATGCAGTTTGTGGTGCTGTTGAAGTGTATCGTATTACACTGATAAATGTTTTCTGTTATTAAGCCTAATCTCATCGATATAAAGTGGATGGACAAAATAACAGAAATACCAGTCTAATCTAATAAATAGGCTTTATAAAATGATGATTTTTGAGTCATTGCAGTACCGCTGGTGCAATCAAATAGTTCTGGGTACTGTTTGACTGGGATTTCATGTCACAGTTATGTGCATGCAACATGTTTGAGCAGTAAATGTCACAAATGAGAAGATGATAACAACAACAACAGCAGGAACTGCATTAGACACGTTTTGGTTTTATTGACAATTTCTCCATGAACCTTAAACTGAAGCAGAAAACCTGTTTCAGGCAGCAGCTGGGATGAGCCAACCTTCGTGTCGAGGATCATCACTAATGACAAGAGGTGAGTCTGCAGCTACCACAGAGAAAAGAAACAAGAGACTTAGCAGTGGACGAACCCAGAAGCTCCAAGACTGGTGAAGATGCATCAGGTAAAGAGCATTCACAGGTCCCAGGTCAGAAATGCCAAGGAAGGTTCTACTGAAATGTCCTAAGGTGTCTGAGGTACGCCATTTGGTGGAAACCATCTCGGTTGTGGCATCATGGCATGTTAGTTCTCCAATTGCCCTGTGTGCCTGGTCACAGTGAGGTGGTTTTCAGGCCACAACAACACAATCTTTGCTCTCCACCCACCTTACTTGCTAGATTTGTCTCCCTATGATTTCTTTCCGTCTCCCAAAAAGAAATTCAAGTTGAAGGGTTGCCATTTTGACCCGGCGGAGGAGATTCAACGCCCACTGCAGATAGTGCTTGACATGTTTCCATAATGGGAGTAACAAACAGTGTTTCAAGCATTGCAGGGGCACTGGGAGCAGTGTATTGCTGTACTAGGAGACTACTTTGACGGGGATGGTAGCTGAATTTAAAACGGGTATAGTTTTTGTTTTTTAAAGACACTCTCTTGAAACTTTTGGATCACGCCTCATATTTAGCTGGATTAATTTTCGCAAGGTGTACCTAACAAACTGCCAAATTAGTGTGCATATTCCTTCCAAACAAAACACACTGCATGTTCACTTGGAAGAGAACAAATCACAACTTTTCAGCCAACAGTCTCCAAAAACTGTGTGGATTGCAAAGCTCAGTAGATTAATCAATTTCTACACAGGTTGGTTGAAGGAAATATCATATAGTTGCCATGCAGGAAAAGAACTGAACATTATTATAGAGAAGACCTCAACACAGATTTTATTTGGCGGCATCTCTTTATTTCTGTCCCTCCTAATCTCCATCCCAAGAGGCCTGTTCCAAAACCAGATAAGACAGGGAGGCAGGAAATAACCCTCGGCTTACACTGTAACAGACAGAGACAGGGATACTAATCCCTGTTTTCACACAAAAGCTATATGTATATATATATATATATATATATATATATATATATATATATATATATATATATATATATATATAAATACATTTACAAGTATGTACTATTGGCAATAAAACAGCTTGCATCTATGTCATGTCAACACTCCTCTTACAAGCTACACTGTTGGCCTAATGACAAATGCAATCAATATAAAGTGCACTACCACAAAGGCAGACAGGGACAGAGATTAATTGTATTGATTTTACACAGTTGCTGAATGAAGCCAACCCTTACAGCATCTTGAACAAGAAAGTCATAATTAGACCTACAGCGGTGTATTCAAAATAAAGCATGTCCGTACATTCTATAGGCCAATAAAATAACATTTACACAGAGCTCATGTCCATGATATATTTTTAATGTTAACTGCTACTGGAGCCATATTCAATTAAATAGCTGAACATTAAAATGCAGATGGAAATTAGCATGTAGTAACACACTTTAGGGTTTAAGATAGCGATGCTGTGAATGGTTCAGCACATGGAAAAATGTGTTTTTTCCTGTGATCACATTTGGCCAAATATTTGTGGACACATGAACATGAAGTGGAAACCTCAACACTCCTACTTTTTCTAATAATTGAATACCTCATTAATTGCACGCTCATTCAAGCCATGCCAGTCTCATTCACCCACAGGAACTGCCACAAACTAAAAGTAACCGGAAGCAATTTTTCAATGTGCGTTGCTCCATGAAATATTCATCTCACCTAGTCTTTGACTTTTCTTATAATTGTGTTATGTAGCATTCCCTGTTTTTAACAATGGAATAACACTAGAGTAAAAACAGTCACGTAAATCTATAAGCATCAGAAGATAAAATTTTGATGTGAACCAGGGATAAGACTGGACTTAATTTAGAGCCACCGCCTAGTGAAAAAGAATATTTCAACATCTTGCAAAAGCCTACAGCAAAACAACAGAAGGGCACAGACTTTGGTTGGCTTGCTGTGTACAAACAGACAGTCGTTTGGATGAAAAATACTATCTCTGGTGATTCCATGTGATATAAGATGAAGAGGCTGTCATATAGTCTATCTAGGAATTAAGAGACAGTAAAGAAAAGGAGCTGACATGAAGTCTAACAAAGAGAAAGCAGCAGGAGAAGGAGTTGCTCCAGCAAAGATGTTCAGACTACAATAATCTGCCAAAAGCACTTGCTTACTTACACTTCAAACTAATTTTCTCATTCTCCGCCTTCTACTTTCTTCCCTTCATCTGTCTCTTCTGTCGGTACATATCTCTTATTTATCGTCTGCTCCTCTCTGCACCTCTGGCACTTCATATCCCAGCTCTCACCATGAATTTGCAACAGAGACAAGTTAAGCAGCCAGCCACTGTGGAGGCAACATTTATTTTAATCACGGCCAAAGAAAAGCTTTCAACAAGGATAACTTTGTTTCAGGCACTTTTCAAAACTTGGTCATATCATCAATCTTACATGAATGACTGCGTAGGTAAAATTTAATCTGGACAATATGAAAACTGTCAGAGAGAAATGGGATTTATCATACTGTCTGATGACTTTGTTTTCATCAGTCACACAGTAATCGTTGGTGGTTAGCTCACCAGCTTTGTAAAATATTCCTGTCAGTAGTTAATAATTCACATTTATGTTTTTAGTGATGAAGAACAGGCATGTGATAAATCTGGGTGTGGGCTTAGAAACACTGGAAGACTCTGGAACATTTTAAACTTACTTGTAGAAAGAGTAAAAGTGTGACTCAGATTTCTTAACAATAGTAAAATATACATTGGAAGTTAAATTGTTTATTCAGAGTAATAATATAAAGGAACAATCAATAAAAATCTGCAACTCAAAATTGTCCGCAGCTATGGACAGCTTTTGATACACTAGGCCACCCCTCCTATATGGAAACAAGGCACCCAGATTGAAGGAAAGTGTTTGTTGTTTCAACCGCTTTAGGGTCATTTTGCATCTCTTTTAGTCATGTTGTGTCTCTTCTTGGTTGTTTTGCTTCTCTTGTAGTTGCTCTGTCTTTTGGAGCCTTTGTAGTCTCTTCACATTTCTTTCAAATTATTTGGTCAATGTTTGTTATAACTTTAATTGCACTTGTGGTGTTTTTGTCTGTATCTCTTTCTTCTTTTTTTCCACAACTTTATTGTAATTTTTGCATGTATTTCTGGTCATTCCACATTTCTCTATGGTCATTTGTCTGTCATTCCAACAAGAAATGCTACCAGTGCCTTCAAACAGAGACTCTGATCCAGAATCCCCTGCCCAGAACTGGTCCCAAGCACCCTGGTCCAATTTTAGATACCCACCGGCCCAAAGCAGCCCTGAGTTCTTCTAACTGGATTTGATTCTGTGCCCAGAATTTTCCCATTTACACTACAATAAACTATGCAAAACTGACAACCATATAGAAACCAGTAGTGGCTCACATTTCCTCCCCTGGGGCCAGAATATACTGTAACTGCATATATTGACACTCAATTGCAATTGGTCAAACTCAGCTGGATACCTTAGAACAGTGGGGTGGCAGACTTATGATGAAACAGATTTTTTTCTTTTTTCTATTAAGATTTTTGCAATCCTTACTGTTTCACAATGGAGGTCAATAAAGGTCACAGATTAATTAATATTCCTCTAAGTCCTGCCTATCACTGCAACGTCCTTGGTGCTACAGTCAGTATGCAGCAGCTCTAATCAGACAGACAGCTCACTGATGCTGTTGCTAGAGGTCAGAACACAGTTAATCTCTGTCGTACTCAGTTTCTTTCCCTCCCTTGCTTCGTCTCCCTGCTCTTCTTCTTTTTCAAATCTTTTTTTTCCTCCTCCTGAGTTACTCTTACTCCCTCATTCCTTATCGTTTTCCCCAATTCTTTCTGTGCCTTGATAAAAGCTGCTTCTCTGCTTGGGGTAATATTTCACTCTTTTCTTCCATCTGCCATCTTCTGTTTAAATGTCTAAAAATTACAGCATTGGTCAGTTGTCTAAACACTCAAAACAACCTATTAATTTGACAAGCAGCTTCTTGTGCTGATAAGAAAAACAACATTTGTCTGTTGGGAAACTGTTAGTTAGTTGGTCATTTAAAATGGCATTTTGACACTGGAGTCATCAGTTGGCATTCTGTCTCTGGTTTCTTATGTGTCGTTATTTTAAAAAATGTACACTGCATCTATTAATTCATTGCATAAGATATATGTTTAATCAAAATTCAATGAAATCTAATAATTGGATCAGAATCCCAAAAAACGTGATCGAGATGTCCTGAGTTTTGTGTATTCCCAACAGTAACGAACACAGTTGTACCACCCAAATGCAAACAAACCTTGATCAGCCCTGGCAGATCAGGAATAAAGTAAATTTTAAAAAACTGCAAGCCCACCTGGAAATGGAGATCATTGGATTAGAAACCATTGATATTGTTACATTTGAGACAAATGCACAACACAACAATCAGGTAGTGACGGCAACAAAAAGCGAGCTTAACTCAGGAGTGATACAATGTTAGACAAAGTCAAAGCATGTAACAAGACTCAGACATAGTCAAAAGAAAGCAAATGGTACAAAACTAAACAAAGCACAACTGATATGGATGTTCAAAGGCATGCAGCACACTAACCAGGAATCACAGGGAAAGAGTCTGATGAAATAATGAAACGAGACGAACTATAAGGAAAGGGGCTCCGTCAAATTAAATCAGCAAACCAACTATAAGCAAAACCCAGGACCATGGCACATAAGGATTGACTGGAAGACAGTGATTAAGAACAGTGGGATACTTTATTGTCTGTGAGTACACAAGACTACAAGTCACATACATTTTATTATCTCGCCAAGCCTACAAGATCTCTCTATGAACATTGTGTGCAGCCCAAAATTTGTGTCTGTGCAGAAGATCCACAAAGGCAATAACACTACATGGGCAACAGTTTGCATGTTCAGCAATAGTGTGCTTGCGTGGAATTTCTGTATATGACTTACTTCACATGTATGGAGCACAGCCCTCCAAGTGGACTTATAAAGACTTGAAAAGTATTGTAATAGCAACAACTTTACATCCATTGAGTCTGCAGTTCCTTCCTAATATAGATGTCCTTTGGAAGGGCTCCAAAACGCCAAGACATGGAATCTACAAGACCTCTAAAGGTTTGCAGTCTTGTAGATAAGCTGGAGTCCTCATGGATCAGACTCTTTCCAAAACCTATTTTTCCAAGGAGGAACAAACCATTCCATGGTCCCAATTACTGTTGGTAGATAATCACCACTGTTCAATGGGTGCAACCAAGAAGTCTTGCCTTTTTCATAATGCTCTGACACAGCTATTTGGCCATTATGATTTGATTGCTCAGACCTTTAGACCTACCCATTTCCTACAGTCAATAAGATGACTGTCACAACTAACTGTTCTGAGGATTAATGCAGTGGTTGCTTTCATCATCTTAAAAGGAAGAAGAACCTACTACTGGCGGCATCCATGCATTGAGTTTGCATGTACTCCTTGTGGTTGCTTGCAGCTCTTTTGGGATTGGTGAGTAGCATCTTAGATTAGTTTTGCGTGTATAAATCAACCTTGTGACAAAGTAGTTACCAGATTGCTAGGGTGGACAAGCTAGTAAAGATAATGTATGGACTTATCGGTGTCATTTTCTGAACTCATTTAGTGGTGCCTGTGTGTCCTCATATATACTTACAAGACTCACCGTTTTGAAGCTGTATTTATAGGACTGTGAATGATGAGTTCACTGGAAAATGTCAATGCCCCCTGGACAGGCCAGCCCTCAGCAAAAGCAGAGAACATCATTCAGTCGTCAAATTGAGTCACCCACTGAGTTGCTGCTTCTGTGGTAATCAGACCAGAGACGAATCACTGTCAAATCACAAAATCGCTTTCATATACTCTCTCCCTTTTTGTAATTACCTTCAATCACTTATATCCAGACAAAATTATGAAGAAAATGAATTGTCTGCGGCAAATAAAAATCCCATCTCATCTTCTTTCTCATCCTCCTCCCACCCACATTTCATCCATCACGTTCCTCATCCATCAGTCACTCTGAACATCAAGCACTCCTCCCTGCCTTCCCTTTAAGTCCAACACAGGCTCTATACAACTCCTTTAAAGATGAATGTCATATACACCGATCAGTCATAACATTATGACCACCTGCCTAATATTGTGTCGGTCTACTTTATGTTGCTACAACTCCTCTGACCTTTGGGGGCATGGACACAGAACCTCTGGAGATGTCCCGTGGCAATTATGTGGGTTGCAGTGTGAGACTTTGAATTTGAATTCACTCCCCAGATTTGAATCTGGGGAGTGAGAAACCAGGATGAACACCTTAGCTCTCTTGTGTTCCCCAGGCTACTTCTGAGCAGTTTTTGCAGTGTGTCGGGGTGCACTGTCCTCCTTAGGGTGGCAATTGTGTATGTTCTACATGTGTCCTTTTTCACTTTTACTTTATTTCACTTTTCCTGCACTTTTCCTACTGGGCTTCCTTCCTGTTGTGAACGTCACTGAAACATCGTTGTCACACTGTGCTGTGATGCATCCGCTCTTTCGGAAGAGCACACACTCCACTTTTTGTGCCATTGCTTGCACACAAACGTCATATGTTTATTCTTGCCATTTCTTCTTTTTTCTCTCCCCCTCTTCACCCCGTCTTGTTAGTCAGATATTGTGGGTTTGGTCGCACCTCCCAGGGGAACGGGGGGCCAATTAAATATTTATGGATCAACATCCATTCAAATGTTTGGCAATGGAGAAAGCCTGTGACCGGAAAACTGACATGACTTGTTTGTGCACAACATGCAGCAAGGGAGGTGGAAAGCAAGTCTTCAGCATGTGTCAGCGTGTGTGTGTGTGTGTGTGTCTGTGTGTGTGTGTTTTGTAGTGGCAGATGATGAGAGTTGGCAGATGATTATTGTAATGGCCTTATTTTAAAGCGATGAGCCTCTAGAATCACATTGATGCTTTCTGACTGACTGGGCGAGGGGGAATTCTCATTGCAGTCAGTGTGCCAACAAAAGAAAAATACATATCAAAATTTGAGAGCAAAGCACGTTAGTAGTAAAATTAGACAATAGAAAATAGAAGTAACTTACATAAAACTGTGGCATAAGCATGCATGACATCAGAATCACTAGAAGCTCTGACAAAAATAGAAATGTACCTTTCAGCAACACCTCTGAAGCATCTTCAAGATTTATCATTTGTTCAGTCTGAGCCTTGCTGATAGTCCGACATGAGTAGCCTCAAGAAGTTGATGTAATTTATTCGTATCTATTTGAATTTTCTTTTACAGCTGTCCTGAAAATCTGGACAACTTTGTGCAGTGACAAAATGTCAGTTTAATTGTCTAATCCAAGGGTACAGTAAAGTGTCTATAATACGTATCCACTCCCCTCTGAAGTTTTCCCTTATTATTGCTTTTCAGCACTGAAACATTGCCAATTAAATTTGGCCTTTTTTGAAATAATTTATTAAAAGAGGCTCTTTCATGTCAAAATGACAACAGATTAATCCAAAATAATGTCACTTAATTTTAAGAAAAATAAAATAAGTGATTGCATACTGTAGCTGCAGCCAAAGATACATTTTTTTAAACACCAACTTGAAGAGAATGAATACATTTGCAATCACTCATTTTACCATTTACATTTTAAATTAACTGACATTAACCCTAACTATGACCCTAACCCTACCAGAATCTGTTTTCACTTTATATGATGGTCAGTATAATTTGGCATTTGTTGACAAGATACCAAAGAGACTCTTTCATGTCAGTGTTGAAAGGCAATAAAAGGAGAACATTTGACTGAATATGTTCTGACAGGCACTCTAAATATGTAAAACTGGCAGTTTGTTTGTACTTTTTTTTTTCTGTCTCTGTTCTGTCTGAGGCAGTCTTCCAATGAAAAACAACAACACTGGTTGTCTCAGCATATGTCCAACAATGGAATATGTTTACCTATTTACCTTGAAGTGACAAAGCCCTCTGGCAGCCATTGCTACAATACATCTTGTCCATTGGGAGCAACACAGGAAATGTTGACTTCATGACCTTGTGACACATCACAGAGTGGAGAGAGAGGAGGTCAGGGTGGCTGGGCGAATCAGCAAGACAAAATACTTTGAAATGAGAGACATCTGCTTGCTTCACATTTTCTGTCAAAAGTCAGCATTTTTTTTTTTATTTAAACAATGATTCTAATTGCACTTCAATCAGGCTTTGATTCTTGTTATCTTATTTTGTAGTTTTACATCTTTCCTTTACTGATACGTGCTGAGGCTGAAACAGTGAAACAAATGTAAGAAAAGTCTGTTATCGAGAAGCATTTTCAATAATCATGACAAAGGGTACACTAGCAGTATTGGTTGTGTAAACAAACATCATAATGTTTCCTGAAATAAAAGGTACTTTTGGGCCCAATTCAGAAGGAAAAACACTGCCTACACACAGAAAACACTTCTTAAGAGTCAATATGAAGCACATTTACAGCTTTATAATTATATTTAGCCTACTTGAAAGTAAAAAGAAAACCAAAAAAACAACAACATAACTTTCTCCTGTTGTACATTATTGCAGACAAGGAAGAATCTGGGTTGCCAATGAAATCACAATGTGAGGGATGACAGTTAGATCAATATTTGTGCAATACTTCAGTCATTGAAATAGGAAATGCTCCTTTAAGATGCATTTTTAAATTATTTTTTTGCACAAAGTTACTTTTGCAATGTTGAATACAATCTTTTTTTTAATGTCGATTTTGATCCCTATTTTGTTTCTGACGCACTTAATTTTACCTCTTGCCTCTTTAATGTCCTCCTGTTCAAAAGCCTAGTCTCTGATTGGTCAGCTGGTCTGGTGAAAGTGAGGTAAGGTACCATAACACCAGATCTAGGAGTGTAGATAGAGGCATTGCTCCAGCAGAAACAGCTTTTGTGAAAAAAAATAATTGTCGACTGAGAAGAAGCTGCTCATTCATTTAAGTGCCAAACTAGCTACTATGCAGGCGTTCAGCATGAACTTTAGATTGAAAAACGTTTAAATAAAGAAGGCTATAACACACTAAAAGAGTACCACACTGACAGAAAGGGAGAAACTCAAGAGGCATAATATGGGTTCTGTAAGATCGTAAGCGTTATCTTTAATTTTAATGGAAGACATTGGCCACTGATGTCATTCTGTTAACTGGGGTGCTAGTTTAGAAAATGCCTATAAAGGTCAGTCACACACTTACTGCATTTAGTCTGTGTAATATAGCCTTGTTTAGCACTTGTTTATGGCTCATTGCAACTAATCAAAAAAGATACGAATAAAGATACTCAATGCTAATAATTGTACATAAATTAAAATGCACATCATATTTCACTTAACATGCTGCTATAGAAACTATACTGGCAGGATGTGTACAACAGGAAACACATCAGTAACCTGGACCTAAGCTGCTAAAATCACCCCATGGGGCAGCAGGATAGTTCAGATCTTAACCTGATGCTTTCGTGCTTCTCCCCAGCTCAGTGTGCTATCATAAGCAGGATGGAGGCACACTGTGTTATGATCGTAGGGCCTCTAGGGACCCTGCAACAGATGTAGGCCCACATGATGCAACACAACAGAGCTGCAGCAAGTTTTCAACAGGTGGCGCAGTGATGCTCATTCATACTCATCCAGTTACTGTGATTAAAAGTCCTATCATGATTCAAGAAACAGATTCTGTTTCGGTATTAAACTGTAGCTTTGGCAAACAAACACAGTCTGAAACTGTGGAAGATAATTTTCCTCAGTTTTGATGCACAGTGTGAATTCTGCAGTGAGCCACGTCTGCAAATGAAACACGTTACAAACCAAACATATGAAAGCAAAAAGAAAATAAAGTTTATGTGACCCTGACCAAGAAGAAAGCCTAAAGGAGATGCGTTTACAAAATGTAAGAGTGGTACAGATGGATGGAAAGCTTTCTGTTCTCATCATAGTGCTACAACTGACCATATATTCATAATCTGACATATCTCAAATTAACCGATCAGTCTGACACCAAGATTGACACCAAGATCTCACAAAACCCATCTTGCTCTCTTGCTTAGAGTAACACTTAAAGGTGTTCAGTGCACCTATGATTTAGCAGTTGACACACTGATTAAGAATCCAACAAGGCCAGAACCTTATCTAAATCCACATCCTTGTCGAGGTAGACCTGAATAAATGGCACCGAACAAGAAGCACTGCACTCACACACGTGGCTTTTTCTGACATTTATTTACAATATTCCTCTGGGATTTCATTAGCCAGAGCCATCAGATGTAGTAGAATAGTATGGAAATGCAATCACTGCCGCTGTTTCCTTCCATGCTAACTAATGCTCCCTCTCTTTTTACTCAAAAGCACCCCATCATCCTGATGTCAGCTTCCTGAATACTGAACATCAATGCTTTTCATCGATGTCTGAGAGTCTGCTGGTTTTCATTCCAGCCAAGCACTACAGCAGCTGGCTCTTCTGATTAACATAGCTTCAACAAACGCAGAGGAGCTAAATGGTGAAGTGAGCTCAAACAGTGTTTGAGGAAAGTCAAAAATCTTCAGAATCTTTGTCTTTGGAGTCTCATGGCAGAGAGAAGCTCTTGTAATGGTAACCATGAGTTTCACAGTGACTGCCTAGGGGACGGAAGCATGCTTTGAATAGCATGCAGGTCTGTAATCCTAGATTCACTTAGCTACTTTCTTTGGGATGTGAGAAATTTTCTGATTTACATCCATAGGTACAGACAAAATTACTGTTAAAATGTTTTTTGTAGTCAGTGAGAAACAATGCCATTATAGGATGTAACTAAGGGTCTTATATCAACATTCTTCTGTGCTGTCCTTTGGTTCTTCCACCATCATTGTCCTTTCTACGCCAGCTAACTCAGGCTCCTCACCTGTATTGATGGACCAAAGAGCTTGGACTCTTTCCTCAACCAGTTTCATGGCTGATGAAGTGTCTCATGGTCTGTGAGCTCCATTCATAGGTAATTTGGTTTCCTTCATTACCTGGGAGATGGAGAATGATTCTGTGGGCCTTCTGTATGAGTGAGGAGAAAGGAATAATTCAACAAAATTACCAAATAGGAGAAGATGATCTTAACTAGTGGAGATGTTCTGAAGCCATTTTTTTTTTTTTTTTGCATGTATAAATGTGAGGTTCGATATCAAACCTCAGTATTTTTTGGTAATTCAGGAAAAGTTGCATTGGCATTAAGTATCAAAAGCAGTTACGTACCAAACGTCCCATTGCATGTTCAGTCTGATTCTTAAGAAATACTGGAATACTGGAAATAATACAACTATGACTTTTACTTTGTTAGTAGTCTCCAAGATATGCTAGTGCTACTATAGCCAGTTCATGCAAAAACATTCCTCACCTTGATTGCCACTCAAAATTATTTTTGCCAGGATGATTTCTGAAGAATGGATTTTAATTTTTGACTTTAGAAGACATCTCTGATAAAATACCCTAAAGTCTAACCTCACTTACATTTTTCCAGAGCTTCTAATGACACAGACTCTTGACTTGTATTTAATCGCACACAAAGCATTTTCATAATTAGAGGGAGTGTTTTAAACATGTACAGGTACAGCTACTAGGTATTTTTAAAATGGTTTGATATGCACAAACAAACAAAAATTAAAACATTTCAAGCACAATAAAGCTTAGTTTACTCTGATGGGTCCCATGAATTTGAGGTAATGTTGGTTTTATACTGTAACTCCAGCTAGAGGAAACATGCAACAAGTTGGAAAATAATGGAAAATTTAAGACAAAGGTACTAATTGCGTATTTGAGGACGTGTCAGACTTGCTGGTATTACAGAACATAGTAATGTAACATAATGGTATTTTCAAAGAAAAAAAATCAGTCTTTCCAATATTTCATTTTGTTTTCTTTTGTCAAATGGATAACAATAACCTTTTTATAGCTTTCAGTATGTGATATAGAAACAGTATTGAGTATCAAAACATGTTAAACAGTTACCCAGCCCTTCATAACAATGCCAAAGTGCTATGACTGGGATGGGCTTTTTAAATGGATACAGACATGTGCTATTGTACTGTAATTATAACTATTACACAGGGTTAAATGGAATGTTTTCTAACCTTGTTACAGTAATGTGCAACACATCGAGCGCTTGTTGTTGCTGAGGTGGCCACAGAGGAGAGGTGTTTAACTCCCAAGAAGTGGAAATGCTAATTCAGGTATTAAGATTCAGACTGTGCACAGTGTTCTGCTAAAGCTGGACACTTAATATAGACACAGATCCTGTATAGTGCTCCCTTTAAAGCAGGAGAGGAGATGTTCATACCATTTGGAGATTATGTCCTCGAGATGCTGATGTCATATCAAGAATGTGTGCAGCTTGCAGATTCAGCACTATTCCAGTTAAACTTGAAGAGCACCAGAAAGACAAATAGGCGCATATACATAATGTATACGCCATATTAAAGGGTTAAATTATAGAAGTCGCTTATCAACAGTCGCTTGTCAATGTTGCGATCTCCTGCTCCCGCGGTATAATCGAGGAAACTGCAGAAACAAAACAGCATGATTTATTGATGGCAGGTAATATTGAAAAGCTGCTTGAGCAAACAGGCCTTTTTGATGTTACTCAGCAAAATGGATTGTTGGGGCGTGACTGGGTGCCACAGCATGTGAGTATTTATGTATGTGTGTCTGTATGTACTGTGTCTTTGAGATGTCGGCAAAAAACGCTAAATAGGGCAACCCACATGACCCAAAAATGCTCACTTCCTCTCTCCAGTTCTGTCTGTTTTCCTTCATCTCCCTCTCTCTCCCTGTCTCTCTCTATCTCAAATGGAAGCATTGTATGTGGCCTATCTACAGCCCAACAACCTCCTCTGGGCATTATGGCACACAGACACACACACGCACACACACACACACACACACACACACACACACACACACACACACACACACACACACACACACACACGCACACACATACACAAACATACACACACGTCACTTGATGCTCGAGGCATACAGCAGACCGGCAGCAACTTTCAAACTGGCTTAGCGCGGCTTACTACGGCTTAGAAAGGCAGATTGGTTACAGAGAGTGTCCCTGAACCAGAAAGGCACTCATCCAGTCCCCAATATGGTCAACATTTCTATCGACAGCTGATAAGCAAGTTATGCAAATGACATTAAACACACAAACACACACTGTACATCCCACTTTGGGCTTACACGTCTGAGCTTCTCCGGCATCCTGCATTTTCCTCCACTGGACCGATTCAGAGTAAATTTAGATAGAGTCTCGCCATGGGAGCCGGACCCATCAAAACACACCCCTGCTTTTCTTTTCTCATGGGGATCCACCAGCACGAGGCCCGTGACCTATTTAGCCCAGCCTCACTGTGGCCTGGCTGGTTTACAAACGCTATCTCACAGTGTTTGTCCCAAGCTGGCTGAGCTGATGATGGTTCAGGCACATTTCCTACAAAGCCAGATTTGGCTAAAGCTATTAGCAGACTCCCATATGAGCCTGGAATTCTGCAACCTTTCAAAACCCCGCAATCCACAACAATAATGCTAGGATTTTTGGCAGGTGTGTTCACAAAAGAAACATCCTATTCCATCCGTTTTGGATGCTAAATATGGTTTACGTAGCCATATGCAGTGTTTTAACAATTAAATCACGAAATAAGCTGATTATAGTTTCAGTTTTAATGTGAGTTTGACTGTGACTGTTTAGCCTTAATCCCTATTTTTGCAAAAAAAAAATAAAATAAAATCAGCTTTTTGGTTTCAAGGCATTAACCATTTGTATCTGGCATCTAGTTAAGTGTAGGTGTGGCTTGCAGTTGTAGCTAGAGGCGACATGGCCAAGAGATCATGGCAGAAACAATGTAGGAAAAACAGAGTACCCACAGAAAAACATTTTGCACATCACTGTTGATTTTTGTCACAGCTGAATGACCGCCTGTTCCTTCAAAACACACAGAGGCTTTACACAAGGGGATTACCTCAGCTTTAGGCCACAGTCTGGCTCAGCGTAGACAGCTCATGGAAATGAGTGACAAGCAGCACCGAGACCAGCTGAGCCTCACACATACGCTGCATTGACAAAAGGTGAAAAATAGTATGTTTAGCCTCAAACAAAGCTTTCAGGGCCATGGCACCTCACATCACTGTTATCTGTAATGACCCCCTTAATCCAAAGAGTCATAATAAAAATTCCAGAATATACAGAAGATGGACAAAATAGCATGAACACATGTCACCCTGCAGTAAATACTGGACATCTGGACTCAACAGAAATACTTTCAATGTTTCCATTGTCATTTTCATTGTCAAGTTCATGCCCCAGTGGGTCAGATCTGTTTTGGCGGCATGGGGGAGACCAACACAATATTAGACAGCTTGTCTTAATGTTGTAATTGGTCAGCAATCAAGATATGCAACATCCTTGTGACCTCTAGTTAATCTACACACATCCACTGCAAAGATCTTTTGAGTAAAAATTTCTGCATATCGGCATGGAAAGGTGACACAACAGTGAATCAGGATTAGTTCACACTTGTCTCCTCTCTGCTCATTTTTTTCTCTTACTATCTCATCCCTTTTCCTCTTCCAGTTCCTTTCGTCACTGGTTTTTCGTCAGTGTTTTTCGACACAATGCTACTTAATGCTATCCCTTTTCACCCCGTTTCATTCCTCTTTTCTGTCCATCTCGGACTTCTTGAGCTAAAATTTCTCATGTTGCACGCTTCCTCTGCTGTCATTGTATTTCGCTTCCCCATTCTGCTTTTCCTATACGCAGATTGGATTTCTTATCTTCCCCCTCGTTGCTTTCCTCTGGTTTTGCTCCATACCCTCCTACCCCTCCAACATTTTCCTGTCCTCTGTGTCATCCCCTCACTTGTTCTTCATCAAACAAACAGCTACATTATTCAGCATGGGAATGAGAGAGTCAGAGAGCGCACCAGGCCCTGTGGGTTAATCCATCCCCTTTATCTACCAATCAAAGTGCTGCCCTGTCTTTATCTCAGCACTCCGATTGGGTGGGAAGTGTTGTCCATCAAACTATATCGGGGTCTGGATGATTGTGCATGCAGACGAGCAACCATGCAACACTTTCTCCATCTCAATCACTTCAGGCTTGGCAAGTGTGTGCACAAACACACACGCAAACACACATATATGCGTGCACACACATGAACACGCAAACAAGCAGCATACACTCACACTTGCTTTTTCCTGACTAATACACACTAGCACACGCTCTGAAAGGGACTTGAGAAACTAACAAGCATGTGACATTGAGAAGGGTGAACAACGCAACATGCACACACACACACACAGACACACACTCCATCTGTATGCATAAATCAATAGGCGTTCTATGGCTGCATTTACTAAGGTCAAATAGGGCTTGGGCTGACGGGAAATAAGAGGACAGTGTGTGTTCGTGTGTGTGCGTGGCTGCATGTGGGTGGCATAACGGACAGACTGAGAGAGAATAATGAAAGCATCTCTGCAAAAAAGGTTGGAAGGCTGAGGAAGAGGCGGCGAGAGAGCAAGGAAGAGATGAAGCGTGTGAGGAGGAGAGATAAAAGGGTGAAGAGAAAGAGACAGGATGGATGGATGAAAGCAGGTAGGGAGGAAGAGGGAGGACAGCTAAATGGAGGCTGCAGCGAGCGGAGGTCAATAGGGGAGATGATGGAGAGATGAGTAGGAGGAGGGGTGGAAGGACGAGAGGGAGGGTAAGGAAGGGGCCGTGATCCCATTTGCTGAGCTCAGGTGTTTCGGTGGCACTGTCATGTCTCTAAAACAACAGACTATTTGATTTCTCAACTGCTTTGAGAGGCTGCTCTGGGTCAGAGAGCGTGACTGGCATTTACTTTCTTGCTCCTGCGCTGCTTTGTTGTCACTACAGAGGGAGAGGACGATACTCGTGTCACTCATCTTTGCCTCCGGTCACACTGGAGGGCTTTTTTAAGCCTAAGAAGTTTTCCTTTTTTTTCTTCTCTTCAACCTTGGTCATGCTTTTGTATGTTTGGCTATGGCTTATGTTATTGAATTAACACGTTTACTTAGGCTTTTGCTGTGTTGCTGAGCTCAGAAATAACATTCAGGGGTCAGACCACTGAAAAAGGTGGTGAACTGAGCAACCTGTGTTATAGAAAGAAAAAAGAAAAAACATTCACATACATCCCATTTAAATTAGAAAATGTGTTTCATGGGATATATGGTGTCGCCCTGATTCTGAAGTCACACTTGCATCAGCTAATCACCAACTTTGTAACTTTCCTGCTGCAACCCGTCACCAGTGTGCACTAATGTGACTGAACATAGTCAGTCCAGAGAGTCACAGTGAATCAATCATTAACTAGACAGAAATGTGACTGAGCTCACAACTAATCACTGATGTCTACTCTATTTCTGGAAATTGCTTCTCCTTTACTTTTGCTCTAAATAGTTTGACTTGTCTATTTACTTCAACTCCACAGTCCGTCCAACGAGGTTTTGAAATTAGAAGCGCATTTATATGCATAATGCAAATACAACTCATTGGAGTGTATCAGTAGCAGGAGACATAGCAGATAAATTATTTAAAAATATATCATTAAATAATAGATAAATAACCCATTAATGGATTGTGATAATCCTTTGGCAAAGATTCGTATTGACTTTGGCCCAAAAACAGACTGCTTAGGTTGACATAAAGATTGTTTTGGGGGTACAAAAGGTGTTTTCTTTAATGTTAGAGGACTTTTTGCTGATATTGTTCAAGTAATAAACATTAATAGTAATGAAATGTCTTGGTAAAAGAAATTGACTTGAATTTGAAATTAGAAAGTCCACTGATTTGCTACCAATCCATCCACCCCGACCTCCTACTTATGCACCCTTTGTCCAATTTACTACAACCTTTACTTGAGTATAGACTGCTAAAATGATTCACGCTACCCCATCTAACAGCTAGAGGTTGCTTAACAAAGTCTAACCATGGGTTGCAATTTTCTGCTTGCACACTTTCGTTTGACTTTTATTGGACAATTAATCAGACATCCAATCATATTCATGTAGTTACACCTTCACCACTCCAGCCTATTTCTTCACTTCTGACTTTTATATATAGTGTAAAACTTTCTGACATCCAGTGTTCGTGTATGTGATCATTATGGAGGCGTCGACTCTTTCAGTATGATCCTTCTTGCTGCTCCCTGAAATCCATCTCAGAGGGAAAAGCATTTTTTAAACTGAATGGTGAGACTGGATTGACAATTGAATAATAATGTTTAACAAAGAAATAAACTCAGTACAAATGCAAATGGATTTAACTAGATTATTTGGTCCAGAGGGTACAAGTTGAGGTGAAGAGTTGAAATGAGAGTCACTGTTTGTTTCACGTTGACTCTCACATTTCACTCAACTACTTGTTGATTATGTGTTGCACTGGGGCCACTTAGATCTGACTTTCCTCCATGTTGTACAACAGCAAGCTTATTTTTTGGATCAATTAACCAGTAATTGATTAGAGAACGGCCACATCAGCTGCTCTGAATATATAATTATTCAAATGCTTTAAACAATGATACAAATTACCAGGCCATTTGGAATGGTATAAAACTGTATTTTCTGAAAAAAAAATCACAATTTCATGAATAATTTCTGACATAGCATTCTTAGTGAGACTAAAACATGAGAAAAGTAGCACAGAGATGAATGAAATATATAATTAGTTTGTCTAACACAAACGTTTACCATCTTTTGTCACTTTTTTATGCAATTCCCAGCTTAAAGAAATCTTTTGTTGAAATTTAAATACCCAATCTAAATTTGGCATGGTTACTGGAAATGAAGCTGCCAGTAAATGTAGTGTAGTCACCAGTACAAAAGCACATTTTTACTGGCACTTTTAGGGCCCTTTTTATCTGAATGGTTAGTTTTTTTTTTTGTTTTTTTTTGTTTTTTTTAGATTCAACACTATGTAAGTACTGTGTAAAATAAATTTTTGTCTTGATTTCATTTCTTAATTTTCTGAAAAAGCCAATGTGCTGAAAGTCTGGATGACAGCAACCGTCTCCAGTCTTCAGGGCACATCCTTCTCCGGCTTTCGTGTTTACTATTGCAAATATGACACTGCATGTCAGTCAGTGAATGAGCTGTTTGCTCTGACAATACCTAGAAATCAGCAGGGGGACGGACGGCAAACTGCATCTTTTATTTTTTCATACCCTTCCAGCCATTTTTTCTCATCTGAAGTATGTTGACGACAGAAACAACATGTTTTTTCAGAGCAGTAGGTGGAGAATTTTGTATTATTGGAGAGAAATGGAATACAGCGTGTTTATACCATCAAAAAGACACAGTGGTGGGCACCGAGAGCAACCACTGGAGCCCAAAAACATCCTATCCTTTTATAATCCCATCTGGAAGCTGGATGAAAACTGTTACATTCACAGTTCACATAGTTGAAATACTCTGAAGTTTAGGATTGTGGCTCTTTTTCCTCATGAATTACTCCGAGAGCAGACTAAAGGTTAAATAAGATATTAAGAGCTGAAATTAAATTTGTCCCATTGAAATAGCCCAAATAAAAGGATATGGTGAGTGACCTCTGCAGAGACACGGATGTATTAAGTACTGTACAATATGTTCAGTCATTAATGTAAACTCCAAGGTTGTGAGACTTTCTGAAACAAAAAAAATGGTGATAAAAAAAATAAAAACGAGGAGTGAAAGCCCCACAAAAGCTAAAAATCTATCACTGAACGCATATGTCCTTGTCAGATGAAACTGTTTTATGGCCACATAGTCTTACAAGATGGCTTAAAAGATCTAAAAAGCCACTATAAAAGCAGAAAAAAAAAGCTTATTCCCTACCTGGAATCAAATAGAATGTCCAATTTTGTCCCTTAAACCACTTTTCCAATCAAAAGTGTCACCTACTCATATTAGGTTCTTGCAGCTGATGGAGGAAAATATCCATCACTTGGGTATGATAAGCACACTGACATTGTAATGGAGCTACTTTCTGTTACTCTGACAATCTGGAGGTTGGCTTTTTTGCTCTCTTACTGTGAAGTTGATAGAGGGTTGATATTACTTTTGGTCACAGTTGCATACAGCTATTCCACAAATTTCTGCTTATAGAACCAGTTCAAAGTTGGAACCATGGAACCAGGGAGCCACCATTACAGCTGTAATGATGTTTTTGATTTGTTTGTTTGTTTGTTTTTACAGCAAATGCTGGTCAAGGAAAAAACAAGCAAGATGGCAAGTTGTGTTGATTACCTTCACATTTTTAACATTGTATTTTAAATATGTACTTAAGCCCATCACAGTTATGGATATCGTCGAATAAACGTCTTGACAGGGTGGCTGCTTGATACTGGATAATTCCACTATTAATGTTTGAACCTGTGTGATACAGCTTGCCAGTCTGATGTGAAAGAAAACACTGAACATTAATTACCATTAGATCTTGAGCAATCCTGTTTCTGTTCCAGGGAATTTGAATAATTTAGTGAAGTTAACAACGTATAAGGGGGAATAAAATGTGGTGGTGCAGCAAATTTGGACACACTCATAGGTGCAATCTTCACACAACAGCAGGCTCAGTATTTCATCTCCTGAAAGGTAAGAGTCCTAAATCCTCACCAAACAGAACATTGGTATTGATGTCTTTTATTTTTTTCTTTTCGTTTTTTCCCCCCCAAAAAACATCCACATTCACTGATGTGAGCCACAGTATTGGTAAGACTCAGTCCCTGATCAAAGTGAAACCCTGCCTTTAATCACATTAAAGCCATACGTCTCATCAAGGAGTGACTTTTGTTGGGAGAGAGGGGGTGGCTTATGCCTTAAAGTGTGACAGTTGCAGTCCTGGATATGAGTGAGTTCAGCTCCATCGGGCTCCAGCCCAATTTAACCCTCACCCTCAAGGGCAATTGGCTGCTTTGCACAGTTGGTAATCCAGGCTCGATGTCGCACTGCTCAGACTGTGAAAACAGTGTCGTCGCGGTTTATGGGGCTCTGAAGGAGCTTTGTCAGGTTTCAGAAAATAACCCCGGTGATGTCATCCGCTCAGGCTTGGAGACAGAAAAAATGTTTTACGAATTCAGCTCAAGGAGTCTGGGAGATGTATGCGGAGGATCTAATGAAGACGACGCTATCAGGTTGATTTATGGTGAAGTGTAAAATCAGTGTGTTTGGAGCTTCACCCACCCAGTAGCAGTTAAAAGTCAGGATATCGCTTCCTCTGCTGCACTAATTTGAACAATTATTTTCAAAATCTGTCTCTGCCCGCTCTCCTGCTTTTATAGACGTGGAGGAGTAAATCCCTGGTGTTAGTAACAGGGGGGTGGAGGTGCAGTTCACCACCAGTGATGTCCCTGGACTCATCTGTAGCAGTTTGGTTTTGTCGGAAAGTGCCCATAATTATACCTATTAAAGGTCTTCCTAAGAGCTTAATGGAAAATAGTAACACAAATTTCAAAAGATGAAGAAAAAATACAAACCCTTATTCCTGTCATCATTTATAACCTCCTTTAAAGTTGTATGACATTTTCTACTGCATTTAACATATTTACAGTACTACCAATAGTGCATTACAGTGCATTTACTCTGTCAGATCTAGCGTGAACTAAACTGTTGCCTAGAAAATCAAGTTTCTAAGGCAACAGCAGACTTCCATTTTATCTTTTGGATGCATGGTGACTGACAGAAAGCAGAGTGAAAACTGAATGCAGCACTGATATGAAAACAACTCAGCTCTGACACAGTCACTCAAGAATAAAACAGGTCTCTGTGGCTATGAAGTATTAACTCGCAGCAGAAGACAATAACAGCAGCAGTGGAAAGGAAAGGAAGCTGCCAACCATTACTGTACACGCTGCATCTCAGTCAGATGGCCTGTGACTATAAATGGCAAAGATTTTGGTTAAAACAGTCTTGCAGCATGTGGATCACATCATGAGAACCTCTCCAACTCGGCATCAAGGCACCTACACATCAGTGCAGTGAAATCAAAATCTCTTTGGCCCACTTAGAGAGTTATAATTTTAGATGCCGCACTGCAGCGAGGTGCTAAAGCCAAAGGCCTCTTCAAGTGCCAGTGAGAGGCAGATGAAAGAGCTGCATCTAGCAGAAAATAAAGATTAGCTCGGAACAGGATATGCATTATGTGAAATGTCATTTATGTATTAACTGATTATGTCAATTAATTAAAAAAGATAATCAGTTTTACTGGAAGTAGAAAACGGTAATGGTGTTGCTTTTGTTTTTCATCTTAGACATTCAACTTGTAGCTATGCAGCATTACATGCAGATAGATAAAATATATTCAATATGTACATATCTGAACTCCTCTCTCCTACATGATTCGATGCATTTCTAATGTGATCTTAAGCAGCCTGGTCTATAATTAAGAACACCAACAATAAGCTTTATTTAAGGTGCTTTTCAATAGCAAATGGAGTTAGCATGAACCGACTTTTCGTTCAGTTTTCATTCTGAAACCTGAGCATGTTTCGTAAGCTGAACTACAGAAAGAGACAGACTACAGGGATGGTGTCAAACAGATGAATCCTCGAGCTTCTCCACAGACCGTGAATAATGAAACAACTGCTCCAACACCGACTGCACACATAGTGACTTATTTGGCATATGGGGATAGCCTTGACTTATTATATAACTCATTTGGATGGAATATCTTGAACAAAAATTACAGGGGCCATGAGGAGTCATGTCGCTTCATACCATCATCAGTTTAAATATCGATCTGCAGCTTTTAATTTTCAATTTAGGTTATGCAAAAAACAACTTTTTCATGGATCTAAGACGAGGCCATGGAGTTGTGAAAACCCTCTCATTATGACTTGGCTTTCTGACTCCTGCAAGGTTTGTAGTTTGGAAATTTTCAGCCAAGAGAACAGTGGAAACTGATCTTTATGAGGATGTTTTGACAGATGTGATTAGTTTTTCATTCAAAGGTGCTACCTACCATTTATTAAACTGTTGTTCCTGTTGTTCCAAGAAAGCCTCCCCTGTTCTGCGTACCTTCAGTACCTTGCACAGTAAATAGAACAACACACCCAGGTCAGTACTCCAACACTGAGGACCAGAAAAAAATAAAAAAGACTGAGAAGTGAACAGTTATGTTTAAAACGGCACAAAGCAAATATATTTTGAGCCATCAAAAAAGAATGTGTTGCAAGAATTAGGCTTTTATTCATCATGCAGCACAATGAAATAATGATTTTGGCTGTCGGTTTAGGTGAGAACTGAATACAGTTTTAACAAGAATAAAAGAGAGCGAGAGAGAGAAAATATATCTTGAGATCGAGTGAGTAAAATCACTTTAACATGACTGAGAGTCTACAGCCATGCTGCTTAATCTGATGTACTGTACTGGAGCTGAATGCTAATGTCATCAGCATATCTAAAATGACAATGCCAACACGGTGATGTTTAGCAGGAATAATGGTTACCATTTTTATCTCTACGCATTTTTATTGCTATGCATAAATCTGCTGCTAGCATTACACACAAGTTCCAGTTGAAGCTGATGGAGATGTCATTCTCAAAGATCATATGCTAAAATGAAATATATAAAAGATCCAACAACCAAAAATGTCTGGACCAGATTTTGAGCCAATCCATCCATCAGAGAAGTCACAGGAACAATGTAATTACAATTTATCCTCTAGGGAGCTTGAATATTTGCCCCTTTTTGACCTTTACTCCTTCGCAAATAACCGGAGGGCATCTGAACATGTCGGTTTTATAATTTTCTGATAAAACTTGCAAAGGTAGCTTCACCAGTTCAGACTTAGCAACGTATGCGTCACAAGCCGGAACTGTTTGCCGCTGCATTAACGGATAGTCACACTTAAGCTGCTGCAGCAATTTGGGGACTTTTTCCAAATTTCAGCATCAAAACTGGTCCAAAACTCTCACAGAGAGACACAGTTTGAGTGTGAAAATGCAGAAAAGCCTTTTCTCATTATCATCCGTACAATTTCACATCTATTACAAACTGACATGCCCATAAAAATAAGCTTTACTGTGATGAAGACTGAGATTGTAACTGGTCAGATTAATGAGACTTACCCAGAGTAATCCAGGTCATGACAGGAGCGGAAGTTCAGCTTGTTGCTTCCAGCTGTTTATAGAAGTCTTTCATCTGATTCTTTATATTTTATATCTGCAGTACCAGACAGCAGCAGCATCCATATGAGTGTCTTCAAAGCAAGATGGTTTTACACATTAATGCAAAGCACACCGCTGATAACCTCAGGATGGAGACAAGATCGATCAGGATCTAACAGCAGGTCACACTGTGCATGGGGTGCAGTTACATCATTTGTTGCATAGCGGGTTTAGATTTGGAGTTTTGGTTATGAGGTATTCATTGTATAATATAGATCAGTTGATGTATTGTTCGAACTTACGCTTCTTTTTAGCAAAGTTCAAGACAGCCCATTTGGTAATTAGGATCCTACTTCACTCTGAACCAAGGATGTCACCCTAATGGGGGGACTAGAGGGAAAGGCATCACTTCAGCTAAGTAGTCAGTAGTACTCACAGGGGAGCAGGAATATCTGGATCCATCCAAGTTGTTGACTTCTTTGAGATTGAACCAAAATGGTGGTCTGAGACAGCATAGCATACCTGAAAACCAGTAGATCTAAATGTCTTGCCATTCATTGTGGATGAGTTGGGAGTTAATATTGAAGCTTTGTTACCCTATGCTGCCATACTGTGTACTATCTTTCATTTTTAATGTTCATGGAAACATTGATTTGGTCACTGACTTACATGAAGTGGAATAAATGCAAGACTTTAAAATTCTAAAATTTATGAACTGCCAGTTGTAGAAAACTAACATTTGCAGTGGCTATTTGTGGCAGTCAAAATACATCGCATTGCTTAGTTAGCATACTAGCTGTAGCTTGCAAATAAAACAGATGTACCACCATTTGTGCAGCACCAAGTGCATTTTTTTTGACATTTAACAAAAAAAATGATTTTGAACTTTAATTGTTACTAAAATATGAAGGATATTGAAGGCACAGCAAACCACCTCTACAAATACCCTCACTGCTGGGAGAGGCTACAGTCATTGCCATTGACTGGAGAATGTTTATACAGTCTAACATGCATCACAATGAATCACCATGGATTTACTTCCTGGCTGAGAGCAGAACATTAATTTATATGGACATTTGTCATTTAGATCGCTGTCCATATTGTGTCATGCCTCTGAATCTGCTTTCTTTATATAACCTCACACAAACATATTCTCTGCTGATATGGTTCATGTCTATATGCACATAAGGGCTGATTGCATTCATTTTTCCCCCAATTACACTAGTCACATGGATCAGACCTTCCGCAATTTTATTTATTCCAATTTTACTACAGCACCATACATACAAACACAAGCACTTGCACACACATGCACCAACAACACATTTGTAGTGGCTCATATGGATGACTCACAGTTTTGGTTCTACAGTGTTCATTCATCTTCCTTGTTTTATGGGGAGACTGGGACAAATACACACACACTTATGCAACATAAATACACATAAAGCTCTGGGGAAAGACACACACAGCCCTTATATAGAAATAAACAACAACAAAAAAAACATAGACGTGCTTCTGAGTATGATGCAAACGCACTGCAAAGCAAACACACATCCAGTGGATTAGCTAATGCCATGCTGTCATTGATTTTGCAACATTATCTGCATATCTGATGATAAAACACGCAGATCATGATGTAAAAATTTATCATGCATGAAACTGCTTCCCCAGGCTGTAAAAGGCAATAAGGCAACAGCGACCTAGATAAAAGGGGGAATTAAACCTATGTTTGACTGTATATATTTATATGTATATGTTCTGTGCATCTGAATCAGATGCACATGGCTATGGATATGAGGTTTTATGTGGACATACAGATAAGAGCCTTGTAATAAACTATGCAGTTATGCTGTTGTGATTTATGTGTGTGTGTACAGATAAAACTAAATGTTAAAATCCTGCACTCTGAGTAAGAGAAAGAAGAAGATGGAATTTTGCTGTTTTCCGTGTAAAGGTCTAATCTGTGCCTGTTTGCAATTTATTTTTATTATCATAAAAGAAAGAAATCATGTGCATTTATTCAAAAAGTAGGGTTTTTTTTAGGCACAGTTTGAGTTAACTTTTTTTTTTAATTAAGGATAAATTCTGCACTTTATTGAACTACATTTATCTGACTGCTGTGTATATTAACTGTCTAGCAGAATTAATATACAACACCTAATGCTGACTCTTCAATAATATAATGTTTATGAACTACATAACACTCCTAAAGGTGCCAATCTATTTAAGTACTTTTAATTTTAATTCTTTACTGTGTTAAGTGATAGCAGGTGCCTACAGTCGCACATTGTCAAATTTGAACTGAATTTGCAATTTATACCCTGTAGCTGTGCAATTCATAATACATCCATTAATTCAACTGACTGCAATGAGCTGTGACTACAAGCCCACACTCCTTTGACACATTATCACTACTGGCATGTAACAAATAGCATGGACACGCTTGAGTTAGTGTGTTGAAATCCTCATCTTGTGTGATTGACTCCTTTTTTTTTATCTTCCAAAATAGATTAGGGTGCAATATTCATGATGGTTGGTGCAAAAATGTTCCTGACATACAAAGAAGGACAGTTGGTTAATCACTGGAACAAATCTGATTTCTGAAAAATATTCTCAAATGAAAGGTAGTTGCAGTTTTATGTGAATGAGAATGAATCCACAAGTCAAAGATCTTTGTCAGCGCAAAGACAGATTTACTAGTCTACCTGAGGAGAAAAGACTGGTTATGATATGATTTATGTAAGATTGGAGACAATACCCATTTTATGTTTTATTGCTCATTATATAATAATTTAAGTGTAACACTTCTGAGTAAAAAATGCTTATTTTCAGATAACTGTTTCTGGATGAATTATTCTACGGAACTGTCTATTCTTGTGCACTTGCTTTACAAGATACAATAACAAGGATAACAAGTCAAGGATCTGAGTGGGGGGCCACAGCTCATTACTGCTCATCTGCCCCCTATACATCAATGTGCTTAAATTACAAGAGTGCATCAAATGACATATGTACAATAGTGGCATATTATCTGTTTATAAAGTTGGTATACCTTTTTGAGTGGACACACAACAACATTTGCATTTATTTGTAGTCATCTTTCTGATAATCTGCTGTTCTACTCTCATTTTAGCTCTGTTTTTGGTCTCTACCACCTCCTGAGGGAAACATCTGGTTCTTCTGCTGCTAAATGCTCCACCGGGGTCTCCAATTTGATGTTACCTGTGTCTCTCATTTGGTGCCGGACAGCATACCATAGGAGAAAATAATGAGCTGAAAGACACTCATGACGAGGTTAGACTGGAAAAAATATCTAAATGTGTTGTTCAACACGATGTAAGGAGCCACACCCGATGGTGGCAGGAAAAACCAGCAGCCACAGAGAAGAAAAAAAAAGAGCTCCAAGATCACAGCATACTTTTTTGGTTGGATGCTGGAAAGCTGTTCTGACATCATTACGGTGTGTGGGGCGATGGTTTCCAATGCTATACTGGCCCCTTAAAACATTACAGCTAAGAGGAACTGCATAGCTTGGAGATGTGATTTTATCTCAAACTATCAACTATTAAAAGGCAGCTTCAAATACATGGCTTTCACTGGTAACTCATTTTTATATTGTTTTGTTGCTGCTTTTATTTATCTGAAGAACCTTCATTCTATACCCTTTAATTGGTGTAAGGCTAGACTGGAAATACAGCCAATGGAAGGCCCTCACAAGTACAGCAATGCACTCTTGTGTGTGAATGCAGATACATATCAAATCACAGAGGCAGATCGCAGGAAGATAACAGCTTGCTGGATGTGCTGTAATTCCCCGCGTTTGCATTGCAGCATGTTGTAAAAAGACAATGGATTAAAGATCTTCATTATACAACACAAGCGAGGATGAGCTCCAGCTCAGAGGGAACAAGTGAAAGAGAATTGGGAGTGAGAATGAATGATGGAAGAAAAGAGCAAAAAAAAGAAACAAAAAAACAGAACATTAGAGGACAGACGTGAACACTTGTGTGACCTGTTTCTATAAACCACAGACACAAAAACACTCCATGCGCACTAGAGACCCTGTTCACATGCGCACTGCTTTCATGGACACGCACGCATGCATGCATGCATGCGTGCACATAGATGTCGAAAAAATATGAAACACATACACAGAGAGAGCATTTGGAAGCTTGTATAATTCTCTCTGTGGGTGTCAATTAAATCTCTCAGCTCTGTCAACAGCACACACACACACACACACACACAAACACACACACACTCGTTCTCTTTCAACAGCTAGTGCTTCGTCAACACCGGCTGGCTTGGCAAGCGAGAGAGAGAGAGAGAGAGAGAGAGAGAGAGAGAGAGAGAGGGAAGAGCTGTTAGAGAGAGAGAGAGATAAGAGATAGAGAACTGGTAATATGAGAGCATGAAAGCACTGCAGGTAAGGAAACACTGCGGTCTCATGTACACGTTGGTCTTGTTTCATGCTTTTTTTTCTGCTCTGAATACAGCACAGGCCAGTAGTGATTCTGACAAATGAGCTGTGGATGCTAAGTGCAAAAGTATCCACTCACACCCACGCAACAGAAAATATTCAATTTTCTCTCACCACGCACGCAAATCAACAGAGTATATATTTAATAACACATCCCATTTCTTCTAGCCATCCTAGTTAGACCTACTGGCTGCATTTTGAATACATCAGACTAGGCAAACAGCAGTGCTACAGGCAAACTGTACATGCTCCATGACTGCGCTGTCAAACTGGTTTGACTGTTTTCTGAGACACATTAGCACAATGCGTTCTGTGACTGAAAAGACGGAACTGCTGGTTATGAAAGCTGCACTCGACATTGTCTCAGAGCCGGAGCTGAATAAACAACAGAAGTCTGCAGAGCTGCTGCCTTCTGAGCAGACTGATCTGTGGCAGAATGTTCACAGGTTTACTCCCTGCTGAGGTGTCCTGGTAAAGACTTATAAACCCAGATTGAGTCAGTGCAGAACTTCCTCTTACATAAGCAAGTTTATTGGAATTCTGAAGTTGTTAAATGTGATAGCTCATTACAGAGCAGTGACACAAGAAATTGGTGAAATCAGTAAAGGATTTTGGTGTAACTGTCGGCATCTACAACCCTACAAGTTTTCCATAGCATGATAAAGTCCAAAAAGAGACTAAAACATCAATAGAATCATGGTCAGAACCTAGAGTGATGAAAATATTTAACATTACAATTAATAAATGATAAATCTTGTACATCTTCTTCCTAAGCATCATAACATCATGTAAATGTCAACCAATCATTTCATTACATCATTACAGTGTGCAGAGAACCAGGACTTTTATGTACGTCAACAACTTTTTAATGGGAATAAATTACTGTGACTAAAAGATGTAACATTGAAATTGTGCAAATCAGCCATTTTTTTGTTGTCTTCACAGTCAATCTCATAATTACTCATCTCGCCTTAACTAGCAGGAGGAGTGCCTTTTTTTCTGGCTGATGGGTGAACAGATTACCATAAAATAAGTGATTAAGACCTTATGACCACCAAAAAATGATCAAAATGCCCTTAATCACTGCTAATAGTTTGCATATTGACTAAGAAGAGACTCTTTGCTAACAGTGAGTTGCTCTCAGAAAGGACAAATCTCTGTATGTTAATTAAAGCAACTTTCAAAATGCTGCCTGCTGTTTTCTATGGCCAAGATTCTCCCTATTTAATGTTTCAAAGAAAAGAAAGAAAGAAAGAAAGAAAGAAAGAAAAATTGTTTTCCAAGCGTTGAAGATAATTCTTCACACATCTTGCATTTAAGGCTCATCTTATTTTGAAATTAACCAAGGGTTTTAATATGCTGGATAACCAAACAAGTGGGCTGAAGGACCCCATCAGTATGGATAGGTGTAGAAATCCTACCTGAGCCTGACTTGTATATGAAATTGATTTTCAAAAAAGACATACTCTGTAGAGGGTGGAGCTGACCCTAATATACACTCACATAAGACACAAACGGAGAACACAAACGCTGGCATAAGTTTGATGTGCTGTTGTTTAACAAAATTCACAAAAAGGGAAAGAGCTGAATAATGAATAAAAATTGAAACCAAAGTGACTTTGTTCATATGGTTCAAAACATGCTTGTTCTCTCCCATGGTGATTGTGACGTGTGATTTGAGATGACAGTTCTAAAGTCCATTTAGATCCACTTGCGTATTGGACAAATTAACAAACAGACCAAAAAAAAAAAAAAAAAACCTGCAGCAGGAAAACAAAAATCCGATGATATGGAATAGAATTTGGAGCCAGTCCCATTTGAGTTTCAGTTCCTCAACAGTGAATGGATCAATGAAGTAGACAGCTGCCCAACAAATGAGTTTAAAATGAAATGACAAGCTCCTTTCACCTGTGTAGTGCATTCAATTTTAATCCTTGTTTTGTGCCCTACATCTATTACTTTTAGTTCTCAGCACTATTATGGAAGCACAATAATATTGACTATCAATCCCAAAGAGATGGCAGTGGTGGTGTGGACTGTCACGGGTTTCAGTCTGGCTTTTAAAGCCCAAGCATATATACATAATTTTCAGGAATATTTTCATATATTCGGGCTATTGATTCACAATACATAACAACTTTAAATGGCATATTCATCCTCTGCATTTTCCTATTCAGATGTAGTGTTTAAATGCAGCTTTCCAAATGTGTTTGAGTGTCCTCCATCAACACAGTAAAAGCTCCATTAAAATGGCCGTATTTTTAAACCCACACCTCTGTTTGTGCATGTACAGCTATCACAGCAGGTGCTGATTCAGTTTGCTCCCTGGAAATGAGATAAACACATAGAACCAGGAGATAAATGCATAAAATATTTTTGATGTGTCCCAGCAACACAGGGGAAAACAGGCAGTTCATGAAAGCTATATCCAATACTGTCATGGTCCTGAAAGTGGCCCATTTCTATTATGTTTTAGGCCACAGTAAACCACTGTGCTTTTGCCAGTGTGTTAAGAAGGCCGTACTAAAGGCTGGGAGTTTAATGATGAGTATTCAAACCAAACTGATAACTGGTTTAGTGGTAAAATACTCTGATTGAATAAATGACTATCTTGTCACAGGAAATGAAAAAGCATCCAGGAGGCACATCAAGACACAATCAGACACCAGAATTTAGATTGTGGTTTGAGAGAATCATGATTATTATTATTTGGAATCTATTTGAATCCTTCATCAATCTAAATAGGTTTGACTTCAACTATTTTTAGCAGTTACTACCTAGAAATTGCAAAAGATCTGTAATCACTTTTTTTTTGCTTTTCTGAGAGCTGTGAAAGATCAAACATTAATTATCTAGAGCTGATATAATCTACTGGCAGTGCTTTTTGTCATGTTGTCCACTGAAGGCTACAGGAGGTGCCAAATCAAAATGAGAACAGCCTACTAACCAAATGTTTTCTAAAATGCTCTGCTCTGACAAAGGTGAGCCAAAATGCTTGGCAAGAGATTAGTTAACAAAATTGAAAGCTAGGTAAATCTAAATATTTCATCAGGCAGGAACTGGATCCGAAACTGAAACAGTTAAATGGGACTCAACTATACACATAATGTCTTCCATAGAAAGTTCAGATTTTTCACAGCCAACAACAACAAAGCAGCAACTATGCAGGTTGGTGTTAGTAATGTCTCGATTGAAAAAGCAGCAGTTTTGACGTGTTAGTTTCTCTCCAAACCATTTGCTATTCTTGCTACCTCATAATTAATGCTCCAGTACAGTATGCAAGTCAAAGATCATGCATGTGCAAACATTTGGTGAAAAGCCATGATATAAAAGCACAAAAAGAGTCACTATATTAATCTTGCTCTGCAGTGAAACAACAGTTTATCAGCCATGTCAGGGCAGTGGAATAACCTTTGAACATTTAGCATGACATTGCTGTGATTAACCTGTTAGCAAACAACTGCCTTTTTACTAATCCAGTGGACATGGAGCAATGTTACCATTCATTAGCTGTTTGGTGTTTTTCAGGTAACATACAGGAGATTTATCAGAATTTTTAGTAAGACTGAATCCATATAAAAAGGAAGCAAAGATGTCAAAAAGCTCTGCAGAGCTGAAGGAAACTGCAAAGTCAGGTGATCAATTTCTGTGGGTTCATTACTGTGAGTGACACTTGTCACAATGTGCACAGTCATTTAATTCATGGTTACCATCAACATATTAATTAGTGCAGATTTGAGTAATACAGTCTACCTATACACACAATATGCAACATAAACAGCAGTAAATTAGACAACAAAAGGTTTTAAATGATTCTCTAACACATCATTGTGCTGATACCTGTGTATTAACATTATTCCCCTTATTATCGCAAAAAAAAAACATTAATTCCCTACAGCATGACGCTATGAGACAATAGGCAAAAAGCTATTAGAAATGAAATTGGTAGCCATTTAAAAATTAAACCCCAACAAACCCCTCTGCTAGAGCCAAATCCAAATAAACACTGTAAGCGCTAAATCTGTGGTGTCAGGAGTCTTTGAGCTGCCTTTAGCAGAGTCCACATTATTACCAAAGCTGGCCCGCTACACGTCCTTGAGGGGCCAATTCATTAGTTAGCTGGAAAGCCCAATCAATCACAATGTATCTCGGAAGAGTATGGCTCATAATTCAGCTCAGGTAGTACAGCAAAGAGAAAAGACAGGGAAATGGGACGATGGATGGATGGACAGACAGCCAAACAAGACAGATTGACAGATGGGGAGAAAGGAAGAAGGATGGTTGAGACTATAACTGGGATGGTTTAAAGTGGAATCCCACGAGCTGCTTGGCGTTGCAGTCATTAGAGATCGCCTGTCAATCAAAAACCTTGCAGTTTTCTTTTAAAGTTTTTTTTTTCTAGAGATGTTTTTTGTGGGGGTTTTTTTGTGTGTGTTTTGGAGAAAATCAATGACAAATGGATGTTGCAAATGGAAACACTTCCATGACCTTCCTGCAGGGGCAGTGAATGTGTTATCAGTGATAACAAGCAGCAAAAAGTATGTCTACTTATTTTGCTTTTACATTATTGTTTCTCATCTGTTTGTTCATGGCAGCTGCAGTTCCATGGTAAGATATATGCTATTGATTAGTGAGAGCGAGAGCTAAAGGAAGGCTTTTCATGTGTTCTCCTGGGATGTCAGCAAAGGAAAACACTCACACACACAAACAAGCGTGCAACCTCTAGGGACAGTCCCAAAGGTCTTAGTATGTCTCCTCTACTTGTCTCCAATTGTTCCCTTGCCTTCATTGATCTCTCATAGATCAATGTAATAAAATAGAAACAGGTGTAGGTTTGCACCCAGAGGAAACAGCAGCACATTAATCACGGCCCTGTGCTCTGATGCACATACAGCTGCTCTGCCAGCTAACATGAATTGGTTCAACAATGATTTTCAAGGCTCATCTGTCAAATTAGAAGAGCTTTAATGACTTTTAAGGCTTTCAGAAGCTGAAATGTGATGATTCCAAATGACTGTGATGTGGAGCTTAAGAGGTGTAAAGTAGCCAAGCGCAGTTATTTAAGTACTTTAGCCAAGTATAATTTTGAGTTTATGGCACTCTTCTTAAGTATATTCACTTAATGAAATGAAATTAAAAAATAAAATAAAAATTAAAAAATAAGTAATCTGCCATTGCTGCTAAACAGAGGAAGAGAAGTCTGTGTTAGCTAGCTTTTTTTTTTTTTTAACCACTACCTAAATTAGCTATGTTGTGCAGTAATTAAACTACCAAAAACAACAAAACATTATTTAAAATTTAGGCCTAGATGCCAAGGAGATCAATATTATATTTCTTAAACACAAAATTAAGGGTTGAAAGAATTTTTGCATTGTTAAAATAGTACTCCTTCTGAGATAAACAGTTACTTTTAAATGTTTTAAAGCTGTATTACAAATTAGCAGCTGGGTAGGGTGCTACAAGCAAAAACAAAAGAAAAAGAAAAGACATACGCAGAATAAAGGAATTTCTTCTGAAATCAATGTATTGATACTGAACTGTTTCTCGAATTGCTTTTTTTTAAACCATCTAATTTGTACTTCACATAGTGACATCAGTATGCAGTTAGAATACATAGGTTTGGTAGCTATTAGCAGTTGACTATTAAGCTATACTAGCCAGCATACAATATTTAGACAATCAAAAACAATAACACATTTTAAAATTTAAGCCTTAACACCAAGGAAACCATTACCATTTCCCAAAACTGATGGTTGAAGGTGTTGCTCTGTATAAAATAAGAATAACTTTAAAATTGTTTTGTGAGGTCTACTTAACATAGGCACCCGAAGCACACAGTGGGTCGATGTTGAAATTTTCTGTGTTTTTGGGCACAAGGAAACTACTTCAAATAAGCTGTGTTATGCTTTTAAATAGTGATCATGCTGCACTTCCACAGTAAACACTAACTTCAAGCAAGTATTTGGTGTGTTCACATAATAAAAGTGAGACAACATGGACACATCATGGATGACAAAAGCAATAACCATAATGGCTGAGCATTTCCACCCTGAAGCAGTGACTTGACAGTCTCAAAATCATGGATTTAGATCGCTGGGTTGAAAATATAACAAGCATAAGGGACCAATCCTTCTAGCTTACAGGGTGGGACTTTCTCTATCAGCAGCAAGCAGTGGAGATGAATGGATATAGAGATGGCAACTTCATAGATCTGCATATTCTAGAGGAAGCAAGACTGTTGAAGTATAACCATTATAATGCATCGAAAAAAATCTAATATGTAACTTTGATGCACACAGAGTAGGTTTTAGTGGTTCAGTGAACAGGTAGAGAGGGACTTTCAAACAGCCACGATGCAGTTTAAGTGTTGTGCTGCTGAGGTGCATCGTCCAGCAATGCAATGCACAAAGGAAATCAAAGTGACTAATTACAACTGCAATAAAAATTAGGATAAATTGTGCATGGTGACAGCAGTGAAATAGCTTCAGGAACTCCTTGAGTAGATGATTAAAAAAAAAAGCAATTTGGTATCTATCTGTGAAGTTTAATTAACAGTGACTTTCCAAAGTCACAGTTGGGTCTTGTCATTTAAGCTGTTTGTATATTAACTGCAAATAGAGCAGCATACTATGGAAATTAGATGTTGTATACAGTAAATGGTATTAAAATGTTCTCTTTATGCAATTTCACTCATTTGTTTTCCTCCATTACCTCCAATATTGCATACCAGCAGTGTATGCATTACCACTCTCTTGAGCAGACTTTATTTTGTCACCATTTCAATGTGAACACAAAAGCTCCCCGAATTATGCAGTGGAAATGGGACATAGTGTAGGTCCATGTTCAGCATTCAGACTGCTTAAAAGATAAACCCATCTGTCTGCAGCACATTCCTGCTTCAAAGAAGGTTAGGTTTATGCTGGGTTCACTTCATATCGTTGAAACAAAGAAAATGTTTCACATCAGCTTTTAACTTGTATCCCCTGATGTCTGGAATGTCTGACAGTGACAATATCTTCCTCTTGATAAAAAAGAACTACATATATATTATTCAACTTTCAGCAGAATGGTTCTAAATGCACCACCGCAACATAAAAATGACACCGATGCAATGAATTCAGCAGATTTACAGCAGATATACAAGTTTTGCTACCATGCTACAAATACATAAGCCAACAAAAGTAGTTTTATGGTAGCAATAATTCGGGCTGTTTATCTGTCATTACTATGAAATTGGTCCTACAGCTAAAATCCCAAGCTGGAATGGTGCGTGGTTTTCCTGTTCCTTGCTTAAACAGGAACTTTCATTTGGATCATTCTAACTGGTCTGATGAGAGTTAGATGATGTAAAAACACTCTACATGCCATTAAGAATGATAAAAGTTTCCATAACAGAAGAGTAAGGAGGAAGTTTTTGTACACATCCATGATAGACTGTATATAAAAGATGGACGTAGCCACCATGACATCACTTCTTGGTTTGTGCACTATTGGGTTTGAAATTTGGTTGGAGACATCTTGGTCTTTGGAATCTAACATCTCAGGGGCATTATGCATGCCAAAACAGTAATGTTAGGTCAACTAAAGTTAGCCCCACCCTGAAACATATCCGGCTTTATGACCAATTTTCTCCTAAATGAGACTACAATTTACAAATTAAACATTACGCAGTACTGGAGGGAACTTGAAATGAGCAATTGAGACCATGAACCCATCTGAAAATGTTTTCTGAGGTAACAGATGAAGTGAGAAAGATGCTCATTTTCTCATGTACTTTTATGCAATCACAATTTGTTTTACAACCCGAGGAGTAACCCCTGCTGGCCATTGAAAGGAATGCAGATTTAATGCATTTTCACACTGGCTTCACTTCTCAGACCCAGAGATTACATTTATCTTCTATATACAATCTATTTAAACCCACAGAGTCTCAATAAGATGTCAAATCAGGCAGCATAGGTGAAAATATATGTGCAGATGGAGTGTACAGGCTTTAAGGTAAAAATTAGCATAAGCAGTCAGATAACCTTCAATTTGACAGACTTAACAAGGTAAGCACTGGGGTTGTTTTGAAGATACACTTAATAAGAATAAATTTTATCCTTAAATGCCACACTTTGAGGTTGATTTCCCAAGAATTCACCAGTCATCCAACAGTCTTTTGTTAACCCACACTGATTTGTCTGTTTTACAAGGCTCTCACAATAGAAATTCATATTCAGTGATGTATTCAGAACCATACACAAACAAAATCCATTAATTACACCCTGGATTGAAAGTTTACACGGTGGCATTTGCCATTCATTTAACAAAGAAGAAATGATGTACACTGTGAAACAATGGAACAACACTGATGAAAACTGCATGAGGATCTTAAACGCTTCACTGCTCAAAGTAAAAGAAAATACACATGTAAGCGTTAGCCTCAGACAAAAGAAATACTAATTTGATCACAGAATGGAGTTTTACTTTAGTTCACTCAATCATTTCGTGAGTGGGTGTCACTTTTTTAGAAGGTGCAGATCTCATTCTGTTCAGGAACTCATTATCCTTTTCAGACCAAGCTGGTGCAAAGAGAGAAGGGGGAAAAAAGTTGTATTCAAAGGACAGAATTTGAATGAGAGATGAAATTAATTTAATGGTGTGGACATGGAGGTCAAATATCAGATTCTACTAGAGTGCTATCTTGTCATATGTGGCTGCATTAAAGCCAGAAAAAAGAAGAAAAAAAAGGAGATTTTAACACATTGCACTTTGCTGCTTCTTTGTGAAAATGTGTTTTGCTCGCGCTGAAAGTTTGCAGTGTTGCTTAAGTTTCATGACCTCGGGGGCTAATGAAACACATGCAAATCCATGAGTATAACGACAGGAAGGAACGCATGACATATTCCAAATCCAGCTTTTGTTTAACACTTCAAAAGCTGCCTCTCTGCGGCTGTGATGGCCTCGGCAGACAGGTGATGGGAGACTTCCTGTGATCGGCTTCTATGAATGCCACTAAATAGTGTGAAAATGGCAGCCAAGCAGCTACAACAGAGCAGCACTGGTGGATTTGTCTACGTTTAATGAGGCAGCTGGTGGGGAGGCGAGGCATTGTTTTCCTCTCATTGGGGATGCATTGAGTAATTTGCAGTAACCGGGGAGATGCCATCCCTTTTCATCCCCTCTCAAATGGCCGCCTGACCGTGGCGGATGCCAAAAATGCCCGGGTACCATTCCTGAGCACATTGTTGGCATTCAGCAGACATGAGCCACCGTGGCTACAAATGTGGCCCCACAGCTCAATAAGGTGTCAAAGAGAAAATACCGGTGTTGTAATTAAAGCAAATACCACATTAATACAAACTGGGATTGTGAGGAAAAGGTTTTGTGATGAAGTGTACCTAATTATGGGGGATTTTAGCGTTCAAGCCTGATGGTGTGGTGAATAATTTAACTGTTCGTTCAACTCGTTTAACTCAGCTGGACAAATCATCGGGGCTATTATTAGAGATGCTGAGTTAAAAAGCCCTGACTTTATTCTGAAGGACCACACTAGTGGTTGTGCATAATCAAGCACATTCAAAATAAATTACATTTTTTTGTTTAGTTTTTTTCAATGTGACTTGCAAGCTGTGTTTAGAAAAAAAGAAGTGTGCTATTCCATGCATTCTCTGGTGTTAATTTATGCTGATATGAAAATCTATGAGCCCGCTCTTGTTGTGTAATCCATCAAGTCTGCACTCGTTTTTGTCATAGTTACACAGATGTAATATCACATGAAGATAATGTAGTGCAAACTAATGCAAACCGGTCTGCATGAATTAGCATTACAGTTTCATTGCATGTCGAGAGACTCAACAGAGATAGATTAAAAATAAATAAGGAAAAAACATTCATCAAAATGAAGGCAGTTAAAGATGAGGTACACTCATGTTTTGTCCCAGATGTAAATCACTCTAGACTCTAGAAGATGTCACAGTTGTTTTTTTTTTCTTTTACAGATTGAATTGTCACAATACACACACATATAACAAACACACACACACACACACACGTATATACACACGACCGTTCAAAAGTTTGGGGTCACTAAGAGATGTCCTTACTTTTGATAGAAAAGCATTGTTTTTTCAATAAAGCTAGCATTAAATTAATAGGAAATCCAATGTAGACATTGTTAATGTGCTAAAAGACTATTCTAGTTGGAAACAGCTGATTTTTAATGGAATATCTACATAGGGGTACAGAGGAACATTTCCAGCAACCATCACTCCTGTGTTCTAATGCTACATTGTGTTAGCTAATGGTGTTGAAAGTCTAATTGGTGATTAGAAAACCCTTGTGCAGTTATGTTAGCACATGAATAAAAGTGTGAGTTTTCATGGAAAACATCAAATTGCCTGGGTGACCCCAAAACTTTTCAACAGTAGTGTATATATATGATAAAATGCTAAATAAATAAATAAATTGAACTTTCACCAAAAATAACAGTGCCTAGGTGCTCCAATTACAAGAATATCATTTTTTTTTTAAATTTAAGTTTCTCCTTCATATTTAGATGTTAGTGAAATGAATGAACCGATCTCTGCCTGGAATCTTAGAGCAAATGCATTAAAAAAAAAAAAAGAAACAAGAAACAGAACTATAGATGATTACATATGATTTATAGTTTCTGAACCCAGTAGTGTGTTTCTTCAAATGTTGCTCGAAATTGTAATAATAATAATAATAATAATAATAATAATAATAATAATAATAATAATAATAATAATGATAATAATAATAATAATAATAATAATAATAATAATAATAATAATAAAAGCTGTACTTTGGGAAGTTAAATCATTCAACATGAGCACATTTTTTTCATACATTCATTTCTGAGGTATTATTAAGAGATTAACGTTTTAGTTTTCATAAATGGTAGCTTTCAAAACCTGAAAGAGAACTGACTAACACTGTAGAGAGAAAATACCCTGAGCACCCATGGAACAAATAATACAAGGAAAGATTTGCTTTACAGTATGCAAAGTTACACTGCAGATATTTCTGCAGTGGCTATTAATATGGTACCGTGGATCATTTTAAGTAAGACAAAGAAAGAAACAGAAGAATAAAACCAGTATACTTTTGACAGACATTAACCCTCTACATGATCCTTCTCTCAAAAATTGAACTAAGTTCATGTTAATGACCCAAAATTTTCATTTTTGCTGAAACTTTCAGGCTGTATTCAAGCTCAGCTGAGACAGTTTGATGCCCAAGGTTACTGAATGGGCTTTTTTTTCTTTTTCTGAACAATAAATACTATTTTAATTAGTTTGAGACTAAAATATCTCTCACAAAGAATGAGAATTTTAGTTTGCAATGAATGCCAACTGACTGGAAACCAGCACACCCTTAGGAATGGAGCACATAAGTGCAGAAAAAGAAGCAGGTATGATTGTTTTACATTATACTCGTACAAATCTCAATTATTTGGCCTCTGGGATTCATTACTTTGACTTTCTGATTACACTTTGACCAAATGACTGCATTTATTTACTAAATATCCATTTCTGGAAATAAGAAGAAATATATATTAGAAATATCATCATCAAAAGTCTGTTATGGAGCTTCTGAAATCATCCTTTCCCTCGTTTCCTTAAAAAGAGCTTCGGTTTGGGAAAAAAAAAAGTCCAAACTACAAATAGAATAAGAATGTTCTTCCTTCCTTTTATCCACAAGCCTTCAAACACCAGTAATCCTGCAGTCCAGTCACACCATTTCACCCTCTCTGCTGTGTTCTTAGCTCACAGTGCCCCTTGTGGCCAATTCCACACTCGAGGCAGACTTCAATCCTTTTCCAGCAGGGCTTTACCAAGCGTTTCCCCCCTGAAATCCCTCCCTTCAAAAACAGACGTGCATTTCACCGAGCAGCCCCATCAGATAACAGTACAGTCAGAGCAGAGATGATGTTTGCAGTCAGGATTCAGCACATAATTGCATAACTGTCTCTACAGCAGGTGGGATGATAACAGCAGAGAGGAGAGTGGAGGAAAAAGAGGAAAAACAAGAGGCTTCAGTGCATTTTTCATTGTACTAATGTCTACTGAGTTAAATTACAGTGAAAATAAAGTATTGCTCTGTTTTCTAGCGATGCCACTGCAGCCCCTCAAGGACCCCCCGGAGCTTCCAGGAACAGAACCCTGCACAGGAGCCAAGTCACTGCAGTAAAATGCTGGACTGGAGACACAATTTTCCAGCCAATTTCAGTCTTTTTTTTTTTTTTTTTTTAAAGAAAAGTATTCAAATGATGTTTCTGCTCTATTACAGAGCAGTATGATTGAAAAATGTGACGGGGAAGGATGCACAGATGAGGAAGAGGGAGTTTGGAGGAGGTGGACATATCAGATTCCTATCCACCCCCCACCTCCCTCCCAACTTCCCTTTTTTAGTTCATAACTGCCATGGGTATTAATAATTAATGAGGACAATTCTCTGGCGTCTGGATGAGTCATACTTTCTGCTACTTGGTTTCCCAAAAGCCCAAAAGGTTGGATTAACACAGTAACAGAAAATTTGAATTTTTAACCCTAAAATGGAGCAGGCATCAATGTTTGATAGGTGCCTAAAAACGGATGGAGCGCTGATACGTGCAAACAATACGGCTGGTGCAAGAAGCAGAAAAAAAGGCTCATACAGCTGAAAAGGAAGATAAATCAATGGATGTCTGGGAACAGGTACAGCAAGGTGAGAAGAAGTTGCATTAATAGACACAATATTTGGTTATATCCGTTTTTAGGGCATCACAAAGGAGCTCTAAACCACCAAAACAGCACACACAAGTGGATAAATGATATCTTCAAAGCGTCATTGTTTAGTTTGGCTGTTTAAACTAAATCTCAAGCTCATGAAGTAAACTCAGTCAACACTTAAAACGTGTTTTTTCTTTTTAACTCAGCAGGAAAAAGCACAAATTGTTTCATGTCCTTAAGTGTAACAAGCAACAGTTTCCCAGCTCCCACAGCCTGTTTTCCTCCAACCAAACAGACTAAGCAGTCATATATTATGCTTGAAGGGCAGCCAGTGTTTGTACAAGAACAAAACAAGTACAACATTCTGTCGCTTAAGCTGTAGTCTGTCCAACACAGAGCTGTCAGACAATCCAACTTGTTCTGCGAAAGGAAAAAAAAAAAGAGACTCAAAGCGGGGATACGGAGGAGTTGGCAGCTTCGAGGTAAAGCAGCCTAGAAGAGCTCAGAGGAGGTGAACTCAAAGAAATAGGGGGACACGGTGCAAATAGGTGCTGATTTTAATACCTTGATTTCAACATGATTATACAAGAGAAAATTAACCAATATACAGGAGATTTATGACCGATAGAAAATTGTATTTATTATACTTTCCAAGATACATTCTATTCATTTGTAATGTCAATAAACACTCATAATTTTAACTTAACAATACTTTTTTAAATAAGGACCGGATAGAGTTAAGTTGATAAAAGAATTTTGAAATAGAACCTGTCTTGACAATATAACCTCAAACTAAATAAATTAAACAAAATTATTTGAAGCCATCATGACTGAGCATTTGTACTAATATTGCACATGGTGTTTTACGATACGATTCTGTCCTGATCTAACAATTTAGAGCCTCAATTTGTTCCCTGCCCCTCTGAAATGCCTGCTTTTCCCAAATCCCAACAATTTCCCAGAAGCATATCGAGTTTAATGCACATTTATTTTGGTTGCATAATGTTAATAAGAAACCTTTTACAAGATACTGTGGGAGATATAAGAATAAGGAAACTGCTTGAAACTTCACAGACTCTATCAGGCCTCAGCTCGTCGTGCGACACAATAAAAAGGAAACATCACAGATCACATTTCACAACCCTTCGTGGGGCCGGTCAAGTTCCTCAGCAAACTGAGAGAAACAGAAACCCCTTGAATCGACTCCACAGTCACTTCTGGTGGCCTGAATTAGCTCTGATGCATCGTCCTATCAAGTCCATTCCGCTCTTTGTGTATTTTTTTTTTTTTTTAAATAATACCAGTAACTCTTTAAATAATCCTGCATAGAAAAATAAATTAACTATATTGTTAAATTTCTTTTTACTACGAATTCAGAGCTGACAAGGGGAGGTGAATCACCGATTGAATTATATTAGCGGTTCGTTTGACAATTCTGGCTTGTAGTCTCTTGATGATGATGCAGTATGAGTGTGTGTTCCTGTGTAGATGTTTGTCTTTCCTTGTAATTTACAAACCAGTCCCACAGATACAAATAATGTAAGACTTACAAAATAAATTCCAGGTTACGCTTACATGGCAAGCAGCTTTGTAATTTTTTTTTCTTTTTTTTTTTTTTTTATTCTTGGGGTTTTTTTGATGTTTTTTTTTTCATTTTTCAGAAACAACGTCCTCTGACAGTGTATGTGCCGTTAGATTTCACCCAAAACATACAGTTACTGTAAGTAGCAATTTTAAAGAGAAACACAACTCCATTCAGAAGACACTATATTTAACATGGCTCTTTACACAAAGAAAACAAGTCATGAAATCATTCCCCAAAAGAGTTTCGCAGTGCCGCTAATTCCCATGAATGGAAAAACAGGAGCTGTTTAGCCTCCCGGCAAAAAGCAGGTGTACTGCTACTGGTGTGTAATCCAGACAAGATGGCAGAGAGTCTGCAGCCGACTCCAGAGAGCATCCGCAAGAACAAACAGACATTCCCACAATTAAAAAAAAATATATAATAAAAAAAAAAAAATGAGTAGCATCCATTGAGTCACTGATTCTGTTAATCTCATCCCAGAAGTAGCAATTTTGGATACTTTCCAGAGCAAAAGAACAACAACCAAACGCTCCCTCCTTGTTCTTTTTTCTCATTTTTTAATGAAAACAGGGGCTGAAGCCGGCGAGGTATTTTCTCAAGCACTGTTTTCAAGACCCTTTGATTTGGTTGGGAAAAAAAAAAGAGGAGAAAAATAACAACAAGAACAACAACAACAAAAAAAAGATAAGTACCCATTTCAATAGCAGCAAAAACACTATGACTGTCTGGTTGTTTTTTAGGGTGTCCTGTGGTATGTTTGCGGGATTCGTACATATGGTGGCATGGATAATCCAAAAGGTCTTTTACTGTGAAATACATCCACGCTGATTCTACTAATAGCTTTGTAGTTGGAGCCATTTTGTCCATCTCTGCATTGGTCATTAAGGATTTTCCAGAAGGCACTTTTTTTTTGCTTTGTGTGTGTGTTTGTGTGGTCGCAGAGAGATGAAGACAGAGGGCGAGATCAGAGCGATGTATGTTAGTGTGTTTGTGTTTCTAGAGGGACACAAGGAACCAGAGAAAGGCAGATGTGTTTGGCTGTCCGTCTGCCTGTATGTGTGTCTGACCTCCATGTGTATGTGTGTAATCAATGCACAAAATCAAACAAAACAATCCCTACATCTTACTCAGTGCAGTCTGCTCCTCGAGCACCTGCAGGTAATCAGGCGTTCCTTGGAGCTTGGCTTTCAACTCGTAATACTCACTTTTTCTCTGCTCCACCACGATCTTACTGTGGTTCCCACCTATCAGGGACGACTTCTTCATCTTTTTATCCAGTGTTTTCTCCGGGTAGCGGATTTCATACCCGCCCATCCCTATACTGTTGAAATCTCTTTTGCTGTCCAGGAAGTTGTGGATGAACATGCTGGGTTCTCGGTGGGGGAGGAACTCCTCGAGTTCGTCAATGGTGCTTAGGCGTTTGTTTCGCTCCAGGGTGGAAAGCGAGTCTTTATCCTTGTCAGCGCTGTTCCGGAGGATGATCTTCTGCCTCTGCGAGTCTGCAAACTTGAAGCCGGCGTCCATGTCCGAGGAGCGTCCGATCCCACAGGTGTGGCTCTTGCCAATGTGCTCGATGGTCTGAGGGATGAACGTCTCGCCTCCCAAGTCGTCCCCTGGGATGGAGCCTTTCTTGCCAGATTTGTGGCTGTGGCGCCGGAGCTGCAGCGACATGGAGCCGCACTCCTGATTTCCAAGCCCCTCCTGCCGGCCCACTGGTTTCTTATTTCGCCTCAGGACGAACACTAAAAGGCAGAAGGCCACAAACACTGTAAGGATAAGCACTACGAGGATGCTGAGGATCATAATCGAGAGAGGCACTGGCCCTCCCGGTGGTGCTTTGCCAACTCCGGCAGGTGACACTGAGGTCAAAATGGGGGTGGCGCTAGTTTGAATAAATGGCGGCCTCGCAAGCTTAGGACAGAGGATCTCATTTTTTAAGAGGCGCAGCTCAATGTTGGAGAACTGCACAGGGGAGGCACATTTCACCTCTTTGGCAGCCACTCCATCACTTAGTTTCTGTAGCCAGAGTTTGAGGGCGACCAGATCGCAGGAACACTCCCACGGGTTCCCTTCCAGGTCTATTTGGGTCAATGACCGCAGCTGGTCCAAGACACCACTCACTGGCAGGGTCATGAAGTGGTTGTTTTTCAGATTCAATCTGGCTAAAGAGACACCCGCAAAGACGTAGGCGGGGAGACTCCGCAGAACATTGTTGTTGAGATACAGGAGCTGTAGGTTCGGCATAGAGTCAAAGGTGCCTGCTAAGATTTCTTTTATGGCATTGTATTCCAAATATAGGTACTGTAGGTTTGTGAGGCCCAAAAACATCTCTGGGTGTAACTGTTCCAGCTGGTTTCCGTTCAAATACAGTCTTCTCAGATTAGTGAGGTTAGCAAACACACCTTTCTGCACTGTGACAATCTGATTGCTGCCAAGATGTAGCAAATCTAAGCCTTCAAACCCCTGGAAGTCAATCGGACTGATATCACGGATGTAATTCCCACTCAGGTGAAGTTTCTTGGCATTTGGGGGTTTGGGAATGAGATCAGCTAAATTTTTAATATTCCTCTCCTGACAGCTGACACTAATGCCAAAGTCAGAGGGGTGGGCTTTACAGCTGCATGGCTGTGGACACAGTAACGGAGGGGTCCGAGTCTGAAAGGAAACAATCTGGGTATTTCTTCCGAAGGGTGGTAAACCAGCCACAATACCATTACCATAAATCTTGGATGAGTCAGTGGTTTTTGGCGATTTTGTGGCTATGGGAGCCACAGTGGTTGGAGACATTTTAGAGGGAAACTGTCCATTATCAGGTGGCGGCATTCTAACATCGAATTCACTTCCCGTTCCCATCGGACAAAGCTCCTGTTTGTTGGTTTCTTTCAGGAGCCTCCCGTACAAGTCACTTGGTGTTTCACATATGGCCTCGCCGATAAAAATGTTATAGGGCATGTTTTCAAGCCATGCCTTGAGAGGTGCTAAATCACAGGTACAGTTCCAGGGGTTGTCATCCAGCTGCAGCTCTACAATGCGCCCGATATGCTCCAGAACCCCCAAATAAGGAAGTTTCTGGATCCGGTTCCCCCTTATATCCAGATGTGTCAGTGAGGCAAAGCGAAATATGTTGTCAGGAAGTGCCTGTATGAGATTATCATTCAGGATCAGCACTTTTAGCTTGTGCAGTTTGTTAAATGCTCCCTTTTCAATGTATTTTATTAAGTTGTAGTCAGCCTGAAGGTATTCCAAGTTTTCTATTCCTTGGAAAGTGTCAGCTCGCAGCACCTTTAACTCATTATTGTTCAGGTGCAGCTGCTTCAATGCACTCATCCCCATGAACGCTCCACCTTCAATGTTCTGCAGTTTATTGTTCCCTAGCTGCAGTGACACAGCGTGGGTGAAGTTGAGGAATGAGTTTGGGTAGAGTATGATTAAGAAGTTGTTCTGAAAGTTCAGGTGGTATAAAGACGAGGCCGGAGGGATGAGCTGCGTGGGTCGATAGACTGTGATCTTCTCGCAGTTGACATACAGCACGTTTTCCACCGACATGCAGGAGCAGGCGATGCAGGTCTCGGCCATCAAGTCCGAGGCGGACGGATCTGCCATCGGGGGTCCGTCCGACATGGAAGGGGAGGAGAGGGAGGAGGAGAGGGAGCCGGAGATGGAGGAAGAAAAGGCTGCCAGCACGAGTACGAGCAGCATCTCGCCGGTTAGAAATCCTCCCCCAGAAAACCATTTAGTAACCTTTGGAGAGAAAAAAAGAGAGACAGGTGCATGCACAAACATTCGCATACCCAGGCGTACATATGTGCAAACAAGACCAGAGACGTATGCACACACACACACACACACACACACACACACACACACACACACACACACACAGAAAGCAAACCATCAAAATGCATATTTGAGATTGATTATTCTGCAGTTCCAACATTCAATCCATTCTGGCACATTTTTAAAATCAATGAAGAGACATTAGGTCTATTATTTTTTACTGCTTAAAAGAATATGCAGATTGCTATGCTGATGACACATATTTCTAATTATTGCACTTTTTCATTAGAGCGATTGGAATGAGCAGCTTTGGCAATAACACAAGGACTCTCCCTAATGACTGGACAATACAAATGTTTGATGCAGATTATTCAGTGCTGGGAAAAAAGTATCACATGCTCTAGAAATTACTCAAAACCCTGAACTGCAGCACATCTATGCATCTTACTCTGATATCCAAAAAAGCATGAAGCATCATCTAGAAAATGTCAAAGACAGCAGCACGATTATGTTCTTCCTCTCTCGGCATATTTAATCAAATGGCTGCAGTTCTCTGCTTTAAAAAACATATATAAAATCATGACGGTCTCATTTGAAGCACATTCAGGTTTTTTAGCAACTGTGAGAGCAAGGGGAAGAATTGGGACTGTGCCCTTTGCTGACATATTGAGAGGGTTTTTAAGCAGGACCCATTTACCACATGAATAAACAGTTCTTTTCCCACATCTGGCATGAAACTAAAATGTGTGAGGACTATAAACGCACAAAAAGAGTTGTTTTTAATGATGAGATCTAAATAAATTGGACTTACCAAAAGCTGTGGTGGTAATGAATGCGGCTCCCTCTGGAGACGCGGGGCAGCATTGGTGAGACATGGATGGAGACGTGCGCAAACAGTCCTCCCGGCTGAAGTAGACAGTTATCGGGGGCGCAACAAGGTTTCTCCAGCCCCCCCACTTTATATCTCCATGTAGGCTTCTGTGGATCAACCGGAGCCAAGCAAACTGGAAGTGTGGTGGTGGTGGTGGTGGTGGGGGGGGACAGAGGAAGGAGAGGGGTTTGGAGGGGGGTTGGGGGGCGTGGAGGGGTGAGGAAGGGGAGGGGGTTGGGGTGGGGGGGAGCGTCCGATTTCACCCGATGCGTCTCTTGCTGACGGGCTCCTCTTGCTTGGAAAAATCACCCCTCTGGTCGTTCGGTCCCCACGGTGGTTGTACTACCTCCATGGGAGAGCATTCATTTGGTTGCAGGAGAGATAGAAATAGAGAGAGACAGAGAGGGAGAGCGAGAGAGAGAGAGAGAGAGAGAGATGGAGGATGACAGAAAGAAAGAGAGAGGGGAGAGAAAGGGAGAGGCTTTTTAGAGATCTTGACGGCGCGTCCGGTGACTCCAAGGCGTGAAAAAACGCACAAGGCGGACGGTGATGCGGTCAAATAAGTCCGTCATTCTTGTTGTCTTTTTTTTTTTCTTTTTTTAATCAGAGTGGGGTGGGGGGGGGGGGGGGGGGACTGGATGTGGAAGAGGAGTGGAGAAAATGGGGGAGAGGGAGAGAAGGATGGCCAGCACTGTGCGTCTCGCTTCAGCTCGGCTCAGCAACCCCCCACGATCCAATGAATAAATACTGGTTTGTTTCAAGCGAAGTTGCGCACCGGGATAAACGCTTCAGAGGGCAAAATCAGCCAAAACGCTCCCATCAGGTTACTTGCATCGGTGTATCAGTCTCCATCCAGGCACCATAAATCCATTCATTGTGCAAAAACAGTTCATTTCTCTTGTGTTTGTTTGCAGACGAAAGCAGGAGAGATTATTTCAGTCTCATCCAACCGGAGGAAATTTACAAAAAAACAAAAAAAAAGGGGGGGGGGGATATTCAAGCTCCTTGAAAAAAGGGGGGAAAAAAAGAAAAAAGCACAGAGAAACAAGAGTCAGGACAACAGAAACCGGTGCGTAAAAATGAATAATGCAGTTATTCAGCCTTTAGTCCGCTGTGGTGCAAGTGAGGAGCTAGAAAGTCCGCGCTCTCTCCCGCTTCCATCGGCCCAGAGAGGAAAAAATATCAAAATAAACTTGATGAGCAAGATGTGGGGATTTTCAGTGCGTCCCACCTTTCGAAAAGAATATCCAGGTCGAGGAAAACGGAGGGGAGTTGATGAGGAGGAGAGCGAGCTTGTGTTCCCCCCCTCCTGTAAAGACAGAACAGTATCCGTGTCAGGCGCATAAGTATGCTGGCTCCTTCTGCAGCCGCATTCACTGAGCTTCCCACACGACTAAAAGAGGAGAATGCAGAGATGTGGAGAGAGGAAGGGAGAGAGAGAAGGGGGAGGGAGGGAGGAGAGAGAGAGAGAGGGAGGAGAGGGAGGAGAGGGAGAGAGAGAGAGAGAGAAGGAAAGGAGGGGGGTCTCTCACATACAAGAAAAAGAAAAAAATACTTCAGACCTTGAAACGCTTCCAGTGCGCACACTATAATGGCTGCACTTCATTGTGTATCATGATCTCTTAATTATTCCTTGTTTTTAGATTAAATTTTAATACAGGGAGGCTCTCACCTGTTTTATTGCTTCTCCTCTTGGCGTAACCTCCAGAGAGATCAGGATCAAAGCTGATGAAAAGGAAGGAAGGGAGTGTTCGGGTGGACTTTACCTGCCAAAATAGTCGCATTGGGTTTGACTTGCGCGACACGAACCCACCGCGTCCGCGACTGGAGAGAGAGAGAGAGAGAGAGGATAGGAAGGAGATAGAGAGTGTGTGTGTCTTAGTGTGTTTGTGTGCTTAAAACCGGCCACGGGAGCGCGCCTGTGAGCGGCATTTTAAATAGAAGAGAGAGAGAGGAGAGAGAAGAAGGAGCAGAAGGAGAGGGGGTTATTATTCAAGAGTGCTGCAGTCAGACGCGCTGCAAGGAGGGGAAAAACGGAGAAGGAGGTGGGCAATCAGTCAATCAAAAATCGTTTGCGTTCAGACTTTGTGTGTCTTTTTTGTTTTTTGTTTTTTTTACAGGAGAGACGAGATCGGAGCGGAGAGAGCAGATGGATGGAGCGCAGGAGAGGAGGAGGAGAGGAGGTGGAGGTGAGCGCCCTAAAGTAGGCTACGGCAGCACTCCGACTTCAAACACTGTCCATCTCCAACGCGATGTAAGATCTGCTCAGTTTTGTGGCGAGCTGCACGTGAAGTTATTAATTCTGCCTATATATCCATCCGTGTGTGATATGCGTCCTTGGCTGAGCGCAGTGGCACCGTGGCGCAGTGCCCGCGCTCCTGTCCGTACAGCTGACACCCTCGGGAGAAAAGGGAGTCGCACCTGAAACCTGACAGTGTTCGGCCTCACCGGAAGCCTCACCTCTGGTTTCCTCTTGCAACAGGTGGTGGAGCCAAGTGACGCACAGATCGAGCAGGGCTGCAGAAAGGGAAGACGGGAAGTATGGATTTCAGCCGCCCAGCTCCGCAGCATGGCTGGATTTGATTAACTTTAGTGGTGATGATGATGGTGGTGATGATGAAGCACCAGAAAAATACATGGTATTATTTCCAACATTTGACAATACAATCCAAATATTGATTATTGCCATGATTTGGTTATCTTTGTGCTTAAAATCTGGAAATCGAAATGTCTTTGGCAATTTAATTTCCATTCTAGATCATGTATATCCTTTTTTGCTATTGAATATTAAAAACTTACTTATTTCTTGCATTCATTCTCCCATACTGATCCCCAAATGAGACAAAAACACTAATTTGAAGTTCTAGTTTCAGAATTCATTGTAGTTAAGCTAATATTTACAGTGTACCAAATAACAACGTCCACAGTCTACACTTATGTAGTACTTTTAAACCTTAACTAGGTTCTCAAAAGTGCTTTGGAATGTGTGTCTCATTCACACACACTCACACACACCAATCCTAAGAGTAAAATTTACTTATTTTTCAATGGTGCTCCACTGTTAAAATGTCTAATTATGGTATGCATTTATATACCAAACGGAAATTAAATTTCTAAAACAATCCCAATTCAACATCTTCGAAGTGCCCTCCTCTGGAGTTTTCACCCAGATAATGTTCAGAGCTCAAAATATACTTCTGACTCTTAATGAACTGCTGCTATTTTACCCTTCGAGTGCATAATCACAACATGAAAGAAACTGTTCTGTATATGTGTTGAAACGTAATACACTTGTTTCAAATGCTTATGCAGGCTTTGTGCTTATTCAGCATCACTCCACTGTATTCTGTGATTTATTTTATATATTTAGATTACATTTAACTCTGCTGTCATTGTACACACAAGTCTGTTCAATGCACTTTAGCATCTAAACAGAAGTGCAAAGAAACAGGACAAAAAATACCAAAATGTAAGTGTAATATATGATCAGTATGTGATTTACTGTAAAGGTCTATTTTCTTTTAATTTTTACATTAAAAGGTGATATTTGCTTTTTTGAAAAGAGCATAATTGAATGTAATGCATCATCTTTAGCTAAAAGTGTCTTTCATGTTTGACAGACATATTGTGACGGACAATAATCCATCGTACAAAAGACTTTACACATAAAGGACATTTTTAATGTCTGAATAGTGAATTTTAAATGCATTTGTGATGCATTTAAAATTTATCTCTCATTCCTATTTCTTAGGATTGGTCAACAAAACCCCCACTCTCTTGACTGATTGACTGACTCATAGTAATGTGTGCAAACTGGGGTGTGGCTGACAAGCAGCACCCTAAAGTAGCCACCGGCATGAAGAGAGCAAATCAATTGTTGCTCCTCATTGTGAGTGCGGCTTAATATGAGAGGCTGCAAGTGTGTGTTAGAGTGTGCTGATATTTGACAGTGTTGGACATGTTCCTGCACTGGCTGTGAGTGGCCTGAGGGAAGCAGTCCTACCAGAGAACGAGCCAGACAGTTGGCAAAGCCCCTGCTTCCGTCTCAGCTGTCGTTGGTAGTCTGGCCATGTGGCCGAGACGCTGCTTCCTGTGTCCAAACACTGGAAAAACCTTCAATCTCACGTGCCCTAATCCCATTTTTTGGATTAAAATAAAGCATTTTAATGCATCTTTTAAAAGGAATTCATGCGTCGGACCCCTTCGTTTGCTCTTGTTTTGTCCCTCACAGCCACTGACTGTACCATGGCTGCTGGGGATGTTTCCTTTACTGCAGAATTTAGTGTTTGATGTGTCGCCCTCATCTGGACAGAAAAGCAACTGCATTCCATTCATAAGATGTGCAGGCAGGTAATGCTGCTCAGGTGAGGTTTGTTCTCCGTGTTTACTCATTTTAATAATGTTCCATGGATTCTCTTTTTGCTTTTTTTGAGCTGGTGGCACATTGCCACACTCACTGATCAATGGCTGTGGCCTGTTTGTATCCCACACCTGTTGTCCTGGAGCTTGCCAGCAGCAGCACTGATGCAAAACTAATCATGATGCAAATCTGATAATAGCTTTTTTCCACAACAGGTCTATGGAAGTTTAACTTTCTCCTTTTTAAACATCTTTATTAATATTCTTAGAGCGGGAAAAAATGGAGTGATTTATTTTAAAGGTTCCTCATAATAGAATTAATATTTCTAAATATGATTTACTCCAAAGGAAACTCAGACAGTAACTTGTTAGGGCTAAATTTAAATCCCTGTATTGTAATGATGTGTAATACAGTAATGGAAAAATGAGGGACACACTGGGACAAAGACTTCCTCGACAATCTGTTACACTGCTCTAAATCTAGTCTCAATTCAAGACACGTCATGTGAGCACAAAGGGAGGCCTGCAGTCTTTCATTCTGGGACCTGGTCTGCACTTTATGAAAGTCTAATGTAAGCAGTAAAAATGGGGCTGAGCATAAAGCAGCGCTGGGATCACCAGGTTTTTTACTGCTTCGAGCTGTAAATTTGACACTGGTGGCAGCAGATAGTACGAGTAGAGAGATCCACTTAGATTGGAAGGAGAGTTTATAGTACTACCCTGACTCACAGTGGTGAGAGGAGTATTCAGATCTGTTACTGAAGTAAAACTAGCAGTATTGCAATGAAGAATCCACTGTTATGAATCCATTACACCTAAAGACATTTAAAGCACCCACAGTAAAAGTAGTCATTATACAGAATGGCCCATATGATGATATAATTACTGATGCGTTAATGTCAACATCACTTTATGTTGCAGCTGATAAAAATGGTACTAATCTTAAACACTCCATAGGCTGTGAATTCTGCCCAGATAGCAATAAATTTGTATGTTTCCCCATCTGTAATGAAAAAAAATGTTTAATAGATTGGGTAGAAATTGCATTATTAATTTGAACTATTAATTAATGTGTGTGCATGTAAAATCTTTATGTACTGCTGTATAGTAGCATGAAGCTGGAATATTCTGTGGCATAAAGTCAGGTCCAAAAAGTATTTGGACATTGTTTTTGTAAATTTGTCTATTTATGTATCATAGTTGATCTGAAATTTAGTAATGAAGATGAGACTGAAGTGTAGACTTTCAGCTTCAATTCAAGAGGTTTAACAAAAATATTGCATTAACTGTTTAGGAATTGCAGCTTTTTTTGTTTGTTTTGCACAGTTCCTCTATTGCCATAGGTTCAAAACCCTTCAGTTTTTAGACAATTGGCTGATGAGCAACTTCTCATTCAAGTGTTTCCTGTTTTCTTGTTATCGCTTTACAAATTAAGGAGAATGAAGTCCTAGAATGGATTCCAAATGTTGATTTTGCAGTTTTTAATGGTAATGTCAATGCTCTCAATGTGCTTATGTGTCGATACAAATGATTAAAGAGATACAGAAACTTCTTCAAAAATATGGAATACACTGAGGAAGACCACAATTAAAAATTAAAGTGGATGATGGCGTACATGTTACAGACACTCTTTGCTTCGTTCTAGCAAACTAATTATGACAATTTATGTACTATCCACTTATCTACTAAATCCAAAACTTAAAATTGACTCTTATTCTAACACTTATTCCATTTCCCTTATAATTTGTACCAACTTATGTAGAATTGCAATTTAGAACTAAATAGTGGCTAATGTTGTGGTTATTATGTAAAAAAAAAAAAAACAAAAAAAAAACCTGCAACTTAAATTATCTTAGCAATAACAAGCACAAGTTGTTAGCTCTCGATTTTCTGAACATTGAAAGCAACAAAGCTGTGCCAACAAATTAAGCTTTGAATCTTAATTTGTAATTCATTACAAAGTGAGAAAGTTCTTGTGTTCTTTAGTTAATGGATGTAAAATAACAATTTGCAATCCTTTTATGCTTTATCCTCTGAGCTGTAAACTTCCACACACAGTGAGTCATTTTAAGATTAATCAGCTTAGAAACATAAGTTTCAGTGCTGCCAGAAAAATGCAAATTAACTGCACTTTGGTTGATTGATTAGTTGATCTTATGAGTTGTGAAAGTGTAACACTAGCTCAACTGAACTTAAGAAAGCATGTTCAATAAACTTAAATGCAAAGTGATCAACTACTGACACAGAAAATCATTGCAGACAGATTTTCCTTTTATGTTTTCTAAGTTTAAAGAGTTTCTTTTTTCATAACACTGAGAGCTTACAGTCACACACTGTTGAAGTCATTTTTGACCAGAGTTAGTACAAAAACAATCTGTGATAAATGATACATCTACAAGTTTACAGACTGAATTCAGAGCTAATTTTTGTCATGGTTAGACCTGGTTTGATTATCATCAAAATGAACAACCAGAATGTAGTTAAACGTGACAAAGACACATAGCAAGCCTTCATCCTGTCTGTTTTCTCAGTCTACATCAAACAAGAGTCTCAGCTTTTCATTCATTTAACCTATTGTTTTGGCATTGCTGTTGCAGATGCTTGATTTACTTTAGATTTGTTGGGTTTCTCCGTCTTATCTGTTGCAAGATAACATATGTTGTGAATTGGTGTTCTATCAATATCAAAAATTTAATTCAAGTAAACTGACTTCAACTGACTCATTTTAAGCCAATATGTCTGAAGCTGTAAGAACTTGTGCTTTTATAGTTACAAAATAGTCTAAAAATTTAACATTTTAACATAAATTTGCAAAGCTCATATACTTTAAATAAGTAAACTAGGAAAAATATGTTGATTAAATTATGTTATTCACTTCAGTAGAGTGAGGTTCTTATTTTACCAGCAACAAAAATACTTTCACTGTTAAAAAATGAAACACCACTGGAGAACTTTAAATTATTTACTACAACCATTAGAATACCACATTTAAAGAAATGAAAATATGGCCCTAAACTAAAATAAATAAAAGACAACATCTTACAAGAAAACATTCTAAAAAGAGAAAAAATAGAAACCTGTTTAAGGACTACTTAGAATCTAATTAAAAGGTACCTAGGTATGAATGTGTGTTTGGAATCTTAGATTTTTGATGTTATTAGAGAGAGAGAAACACTATTAACAACTGAATTCTTGTGAACCTCATGTTTTGTGGAAAGCTGCTGAGATGACCTTGTTTTCATCTCCCTGAATCTTTACAATGGAGGTGGAGCAAACAAAGTTAGTTTGACTCGTAGAGCCACAAAAGACACATTAATGTGAAATGAAACCACTTGAACTCAACCAAAATGACCTACTGGGGCAGGCAAAGCACAATGAGGGGTTTAGATTAGCTTCCAGAAGGTAGATTGTGTTCTTTTAAAGCTAACAAGATGTAGAACCAGTCATTTAAGAGACTTGTGGATCAAAACTGAGGTCTTGTTGACACAGATCAATGTTTGATTTAAGGCCACAGAGAGGTTAAAATGTCATTTTTTTTCTTTTGTCACATCACTTAAAACAGGACTAAAGACTGAGGAAATATTTGACAGCATTTAAATTGGCTGCTGTAGTTTGTACTGAAGAATCAAGTGACTAAGATTAGATATTCAACCACTCTGCAGACTACGTAACCCAAACCTTATAAATAAGATTACATATTCACAGCATCCTGACACGCTATAATCACTAAAAAATATTTTGACAAACAGCTTTCTGGGTGAGCCAAATAACGTGTGACACTTATGCTGGGTGTAATAAAGCAGTCAGAGTTATTGCATGTTATCAGCACTGTGGGACAGCTTTAACACTGATAGTGACACCCTGTTCTGAGCAGAGTGTGCAGCCCATTACTCTCTCCACCAGCGATGAAAGGAAAATAAATGCTTACAACCCCGGCTAGTTTTACATAAATCTGCATTGTTTGATAGCTCTTTATTTATTTAGCAGCATGCATCGTGGCGTGAGGTACTCCCCTATTTATTACAAACAGCTGAGGTGTACAGAGCGTGTGGAAATATGCAGATAAAGACTCAGAGAGACATTCACGGGGAGTCTTTGGAGTTCTAGAGACCGAAGGAATAGAAATACACATAACTGGTGCCAAAAAAAAAAGAAAGAAAGCATCCGTTTCAGGGTTCTGTCCTCACCGTGTGAGCCTGTCAAGGTTCAGTCCAGAGCTCGTCTCCCGCGTCCACCGAGACACACAAAGATATGGACAGAGGTTAATTGGGCTCAGATGCACCTCGGAGTCCCGGTGGGCTCTGCCTGCCGCTCAGCTAACGCTCAGTCCAAGCCCCAGTTTCCACATGAACACACAGAGGCTTTGTTCACCGTACTCTGGTAGTGGGTCACCGTCTGGTTAAGGTCTGCTTTTCAGGAAACCCTGCTAATATGCGGCACTTTTGTTGGATCAGTCAGAAAGAAGGGCCTGAAATTTGCATCTACCACCTGCATGTGGATGATTATGTAAAAATTCCAACATCTTGTGCCACAAAGGTAATATTCGATAGCCTCGGTTTCATTTCTATTCAAAATCCCTGTATGAGGTTCCTGATGTTAAACTGCAGTTAACCGTGGCAACAATGAATCTTTACAGTGCTTCACTGGTTTGAAAGAATTTAGGTCAGCACGCTTTTTCTCTTTCCTGTCGGGAGTAAAATTGATACCACTCTCGTATCCTGTGGTGTCGTGTGATTTATTTAAAGTACTGGAGAGCACCTTCGTTGTGTGTTATGTAACCACTGGTCCTACGGTGGCAAGTTTACATACATTAGCTGACTCTAAGTGACCATGAGATCAAATGTCAGACCGACTTTATGAATAGTTCATACAGTCATCATGTTGCAGCTGATTTATTTAGAAACGGAACAGCTTAACACTCCCACCTAAAGGATTCCATCCATTCAGTCTCAGTGTCTTGTTATCAGTCAAATGGCTCTCATATGGCAGACTGCATTACCATAATGAGACCTTTTTTTCCCTTTTTTTTAACAAACGAATGTATTACAACCAGACTTCAGAGGGCAACACTGGTGGACTCAAGCCTGGATAGTGATAACTGAGGTATACAGGCAGAAATAAGGGCTTCAGATAATGCATTTTCAACTCAATTCAACATCATGTCCAAAGCCATCTCAAAGCACTTCACATAAAGTCGAACACTATAAAACCAGAGAAAGGGACCAAAAAAATCCAAAGATTCCTGTTGATTCCCTTTGAACAAGCATGTGGCTGCTGCAGCTCAGTAAAAGTGTTAAAATAATGCAGCCAAATATACACCATATCCCTGATAACATAAAATGCCATCAGTCAGTGGTGAAATCTTAAACTGTTACAGCCCTAAGCAGTGAGTCACCGCTGAGCACCACAGCAATCCATTATATCAACACACACAGGTTGAGTGGCAGTGTTAGACACCTGAGTTGACTCCATAAACTCTCTGTTTGTCTTCTCCCTCTCTTCATTTTCCAAACATCTTTTTTTGTTTCTTCCCTCTCTCTCTCCCTCTCTCTCTCCCTCCCTCTCCCTGCCTCAGTATCTTTTGATATGTTAAGTAGCACCCTATTTATAAATAATTGTGAGAGAAAACATAGCAGGTTAGGGGACAAATAAGAAATGCCCCATGTCTGCTGAGGGACAAGATGGGGATGAAAAAGAAAAGGGGAAAGAGTTTGAGCGAGGAGAGAGGGGGATTGTCTGCTCGGCGGCTCCCTACGAGGCATGTCACCCAGGTTGAATAGATGTACATATCATTATCGTTCCCCGGTACACGGCGGTAATGATATAAGACAGAGAGAGGGGGTAAGGGAAAAGAAAGGAGCCGCTGTGCAGTGAAGCTGTGAGCCAGTAAGTGTGGCTTGTGGGCCAATGGCCAATTCTCAGATTCTGCAGCGTAGCGTAGCACAGAGGAGCCAGTTCACTGGTGCTGCAGCATATGGCAGTTTAGGATATTCAACCCCAGCCATATTTTTAACATTTTAATTTTTCTCTAGTCATAATAATTATTAATGAGTATACATTGTTTTTTATGAATTAACCAACATGCGGCTGTTTTACAGTTCTTCTTATGCATGTGGTACAATTTTGTAATGTAGCTTCTCAAATGACTCCTCCATGCTGTCATTTGAATGAAGCCGTAATAAAGGAAACAAATCAATCTAGAGCCTCCCAGTGATTCAAACGGAAGCATTTCTGTACTGTCTTATGAGCACAAGCTGGAAAAATGTGCCCGATATTCCTCATGTAGATGCCCTAAGGCAAGAAAACGCATGGTTTTCAAAAAAAAAGTTACAGAAACTTGTTTACTGCAACACAATACAGTCCCATCCTTTAAAATGCTACAATGACAAACTAAATGCATACGAGTGCATGGTCCTACTAGATTACTGTGCATTTTGACTTTCTACCTCGTGTTTATCGAGCTCATATTAAATGACTGCCAGCATGATAACTTGTCCTTGTTGTGTGTATTTTTACCCACTGTGGCATGTTTTGTGTAATAAACCTTCACACTTATGGATCCATCACTCAAACTCGGACAAGTTTCAAGTCATACTGACAACTCACCCCCAACAAATGTAGCCTCCATTGTTTTTGGTCTGAACTGAATTCCTGACTGTGAAAGTTACAGTTTTTCTCAATTGATAAGACACTGTTCCTGAAGAATAGCACACATTTCCCAACACACTGCACACTGTTTTTTATTTGAACACAATTCACAAAGCACTGCACACTTCTGTCAAAAGCGCACTTTATTGTTAAATTTTGAACTTTGTTTTCAAAATTAAGACACATGAAGCAAAAGTAGGACACTGCACTGCTAAATGCTAAACACTCTTTTCTCACTGTGTTTTCACATGAAGTGTAAAAAAATGATACAGTCCTCAAAAATGACAACTTAAACACAAATGTATCCTATAAATGAATCAGACAGGCCACTGCAGTGCTTGACTGTACAATAGAAAATAAAAATAATGTTAGACAAAAAATACAGCACTGTATTGTACACAATACAGTATGCAAATATTTACACCATGTCTGCATCAATTCTTTCAGCCTGGTCAGACCACAGGACCTCATCAACATCACAAGCTATGTTTTCTCTGGAAAGAAAGACCTAGTGTGTCTGATCCAGCCCTGACATGCATCAACAGAAACATCACCACATGTCAAGACCACTGATTGATAGAGATTTTCCTGAATGTATGGCTGCTGCTCATATACCTTCCACCTCCATGTAGAGAAGAATTCTTCTATAGGATTCAGAAAGGGAGAATATGGTGGCAGAAAAACCACAATAACTTGAGGGTTCATATTGAACTATTCCCGAATCAATAGTCCTCTATGAAAACTAACATTGTCCCAGATGTATTCATGTGTATCATCAGAATCCAACTGAAAAACTCTCTGGAACAAACGCACACAAAACAGAGAAAAAGTCAGTCATGTAGACTTTCTGTAATTTTACTAGCATTTGTGAACCAGAATTATGCATTAGATTTTTGACAATATTCTCAGAACAATTCTGACTGCTTGTATTGTTCCAGTATAGACATGTCACTGAAGTGACAAACAACATTTACATCCATGTAAAATAAACCTGAAACCATTTACTTTATGCACAATCCTTACCATCTGCCGACCTCAACAACAGATTGCATTCTGAACAGCTAATTCTGTTTCCCAGCAGGTTTTACAGTGTGCAGTTCATTGGCAAAAGTGTTTTCAGTTTTGACCTGTTGTGTCTTAATTGTGACAGCAGTGTTGGAACAGTGTCCCAATTCTGCTTCCTAGTGTTCATGTTTTGAAAAAAAATGTTTGCTATGAGTGAAAAAGTGTGTTTAAATGAGCAAAAAACATGTTCCGTCTTTTGCAAAAAGAGTACAAGAGTGTTGGAAACTGTGTGCAACCATGAATAGTGTCCAAAATTTGGACAGCAGAGTCCTGTTTTTGAGAAATGTGTGCAGTCAGTTGGTGGCTGTGTGCAGTGAATGGAATTTAGTGTCTTATCAATTGAGAAAAACTGTAATAGAAAGTTCTCCACTTTCTATTCTTGTTGTATAAAGAATGATGAAACAAACCGTTAGAGTGCACTTTAACCCTTGATGCCTATTGTTGCAAATTCCCAACATGCCACTTTCATTCAGACTGCAGTCCAGATAGCGTATCCATTCCCCCAATGCCGGTATGTGCAGATTCAATACGTACCTCAGAACCTTTTGCAAGCACTGGTTTCTCGTTGTTGCATATGTTACAGGAATAAATGGTGCACACATTAATTTTAAATAAACTCCTGATTGCTAGCTACATCTTCAGAAACTCTTTATTGAACTAGATGGTGTAGAATCCTACAAACAATATCAACAATATTTAAGTGGTCACCTCTGTAGTGGAAATTTTACTAGTATTTGAAGTAATGTAATATATCTGAAATGAATGCAACAATGCCATTGTGTTACTTTCTGCTGGTTTTGTACCTTAAACCTGTATCAGAAAAAGTGAAAGACCAAAATGGTGTTTTGAATCCCCAACATGTTGAGTAAATGAGCCTCTACATTAGAATTGTCTTCAGCCCTTTTCAGACATGGAATTCCATGGAATGGAAACTGTTATTGCTGGTTTCAGGAATGTTAAATACAATTATGTCACATTTACATTAATGTTACTCACAGCCTTTTTCACACATTTAGCTTCATGTTGACTGTGGTGTTGATGGCCTGGTAGTTAAAGTCAAACAATAAATAATCATGTACAACAGTGCAACCACACTAGAAACTCACAAAAAGAATTACAATAATACTATTTTACAGTTAAATGAGTGTATTGACTGGGAAAACTAAAACACTGTTACTTGCAGAAATTATATTATCAATCTGTGTTTTCCTGGTAAATTAGCTCCTTTTGCCAAGTGAATAAGAACATGTCATACCCCAGAAGCAAAGGCATAAACAGCACAACACCATTGTCTAATTTAGACCAATAAACTCCATAATAACTCGAATGGGTTCCTTTTCCCTGCTAAGTATCCAAGTCAGTTTGGTTTGCAACATTTAACTTTGGTAAGACAGTTACAAAAGAGACCATCCTGGTGACTGGGGTGAAAACCGGTTTGGTAGTTTGTCAGGAACATGCTACCATTATTGCATGGTGTATACCAATGATCTGCAATTAGCTTTAGACATGACAGGGTTCCTTTTCATATTTCTATGCTAAGGAATTAGACTTTATTATCCAGACATGCAAGAGCATGTCTTCACATTTCTATAAATGCCTTTAAGAATGAACCTGAATCACAAAACTGGTTGTTGTAGGTCTGCATATTAAGGTATTTTGTACTGGAGTTACAGGGATGTTTGTTATTCTTCTAGTAAAATAATGACTCAAATGCAGATGAACATATACTCTTTGTTGCACTACAGTACTGGACAGTAGAACGAGTTAGATGTTACATTGCATTTCTGTCTGCACCAGGTTAGTCAGAAGAGCATATATGGGTGTTTTTCTTCTTTCTTTATCTCCCCCTCTTCTTTTTGTAATCAAGAAAATAACATTTCAGCTTACATCAGGGAAGGCAAAGATTTTTGCTCGAGGCATTTGGCCTATGGGCTGTTGTTTTCCTGCTGGTGTGTGCTATACATAGTTTATATTTAACAGTTGTGACGCTGTGTTGGTGTCTGGTTGGTTTTGCTGTCTCCTCTGCATGCCAGTTTTCAGGGATCAGGGTTAACATGAGCAGCTGTCCTTGTAAGACATGCCTTGAAAAGAGAAAAAAAAAAACTTTAAGAAAAACTCACATTCACGAGTTTCTGTCAGGAATTCACTGGATGCATTTTACAACAATTCCCAACAATGCGCATATTTGTGATTGACAGCTGACCTTTGGGAAGTGGAGTAGAACCCTACAGCCGTAAGTGCAAGCTTATCAGAAATACATGCTACCCAAGAAATCAGACAAACCAACAGCGGTGACTCATTTGCCATAAGTCAGTGTACTTTGCTGAGTAATGTAGCAGTGGTGCAGATGTGCACATATAGTCTGTGAACAATTTCAGTCATACCAACCAATTTTACTGCAGTAAAAGCAGTCATGTATTGCGGTTGTTAGCTCTGTTGCCCCCGAGGAAACAGCAGAGTGATGTGGAATGGCAATACTGGGGAAAAAAAGAGACAGACAGCAAGCCATTGTGTGGAAGCTCAGCAATCACCGTAGAAAGGAAAGGTCAGTTTCTTTTCTATTACATTGATTTTGGAAGCCGAGTAATCCAAAAAAGAAGTCAGATTAGGACACATAAAAGACATCACTGTAACCGAGGTTTTCTGCTACACACTAAGAACAATGATTTGACAGCTGAAAAAAGATCTAATTTCTTTGAGGTTAGCATCCTACTACAGTCTGCTGGCCTTGAATACATATAGTGCAAATTGTATATTGCTGATATTTTTCAGATGACTTGTTTCTACCTTTAAGATTAATTTTTTTCATAGATTTTTCTCAGAACAGACAAAGTGACATGCCTGTAAAGCTTTTCATATAACTCATTTGGGGCGGCTACTAACTGACTAGTCTACAATGTTTTCTGTGCTTTATCTTCCATTACAGGGGCATCAAACGTTTTGGCAGCACCACACAGCGTGCAGCTTACAACTGAATTAGACGTTTTCTGGTTAAAACCCATCAAGTGTTTCTGGGGGGAAAGAAAACAAAATAAATAAATAGAACACTTTGAGATTCAGTTTAATCTTTCACCAGCCCACTCGTTGGGTCCCAGCCCAGCAAACATCTGATAAGCACTGCCTTAGATCTGCGTTGTTCAGACAATTTTGTCTTTAAAAACCCTAAAGAAGATGTTGTTGTTGGCAGGGGCATCAACAGAATCACACTATATTGTGTACACAATATCTTCTAATGTGTGATTTAATGCAGCACTCTATGATTCGATCCTGTCTTTGGTTTGATTTGTAGATTTTTTAAATCAGTGTTCAATCACAATCATTGAGACACACAATTTCTCTGTTTATTACACCCAGAAAGTAAATTTTTACATTGTAGCAAAGTTAGTAGTGAAATAACCAGTAGCTTGTCTAAGCAAACTTAAGATTCTATCTTACATTCTTTTTTTACAGACATCAGTAGTGCAGTTTTCCTTTTAAAGACAGTCACTACACTTCAAAAGTAATTTCTAAAGTCTGATAAACATTTAATCTACTGTCTAATTTTGGGAAAATGAATGAATCTAACAAGCCCCAAAGCTCCCAAGCAGTCTGTTTGGTGGTCTTTGGTGTTTGGGTTGCAGTTTGGCTTTTTAGGGATTCTGATGGTATCAACATGAGTCTAGTTGACTGGTTTGCAGTACTGAAGGGTTTCAACAGGAAACACATAAGGTACAACAGAAAAACCAGTCACCACCAATTATCAAGTGAGATTTTTTATTATCAAAGGTTGTTTACAGATGAGATTTACTTTAGTAACATGTTAAAGTTCAATAGTTAGCTGAAGAGAGCTTTGTCCAGTTTGACTAGATTTATTCTTTCATTTTCTGCCAAGACCAAAAGCCAAAAAAAAAAATTCATTTCAGCAAATTTTCACAAAATAGTCTTAAGCCGTCAAGATTAAGCATTTGGCTCACGACCATTTCCAAATACTGCTCATTCCCTGTGAACCTTTGCATTAATGCAGAACTGCCTTGAAATCCCATTTAGAAAAGCAAATGCCTAGATAATAGTGTTGCTCTCATACTGACTGAGGCACTGAATGTGTTTTTTTTTTTTTTTTTTTAACTTTCATTTATTTTATCTCGTTTCATATTCCTCTACATCTTAAAATAAATACACATATTTTAGCTGAGGCATCAGCATCCTTGGAGCTGTTGGAGTTCTTCCAACTTTTTCTGTAACAGCATCATCTATCTGACCCAGGGGCCATCTCATCTATTCTTCTCAGGCTGGGGACACACTATAAGATTATCAGGCCATTTTATATCCTGATATTTGGAAGGGAAATCCTGATCTGAGGCTTGGCTGGGGTTTGATGGTCTGAAAAGAGTATCTGGTGCTGATGTGTGACTGGGATACAGATTCACTCACATTCATGTGAGTTGCAGGAAAAAATTAAAATCTGACATCCTATGAGTCTGTAGAGGCAACAGTAACCAGTGGCCAGTGATCAGTGAGGTGAATCTGTCTAAGATTCACATTATAAGTGAGAAGAATGAACCTCTCTGTGGGTCAGTGTCACACTTTAGGGAGAGTTTACAACTGTCTGTCAAAATGGCTCATGAGAGTACACATGAGATTGAACTGACACAAAACTTCAAAGTGAATACCATCATACAAAACACTTTTCATCTAATAAATTGAAAACGGTTCATTTAAATACTCCTTTAAGCTCTTTTTCTTCCCACCAAAAATAAACCTAGCAAATTTCAGTCATTAGCAGCTCTAGAACTCGACTGTGGAAACTGAACAGCCGTTGGCTCAATGGGGAAAAGACACTCAGTAGAATTTTGAACTACAGCAAGTCTCAAGCCACAATGAGATTTGAAAAACTTCAGCCCGTTGTCATTTCTCAATTTTTGTTCTTTATATATCTACAGTAACTGCAAAGAAAAAAACACCCTTCTTCCATTAACCCTTTTAAGACCTGAGCTTTGGTTGGGCTTGCAATTTAGATTTCTTCTGGTTGTTTGGGATAAGGAGTAACCAACCAATATAATAACTGGATAAAATCTAATATGTGATTATTATTATTATTATATTCTTCTAATATAAGTTCTATTTTTTTTTTTTTTTTTTTTGGGGGGGGGGGTTGTTGGTCATTTGTGACATGCAAGATGCAACCAACATTTCTACTCTCTTCTGATACAACTTAATAGTTATGTTGTACATTATGGCCCAGTTTAGAGTAAAAATAGACAATTACAGCAAGGTATGTTTTAAGGTGTGGCTATGTTGTCAGGTGTTCATATCATGCAGGACCTGATGTGCTCCTGTCACATCAACACCCTGGTGAAGAAAGCTCAACAGTGTCTCTACCACCTCAGGCGCCTGAGGGACTTTAAGCTCCCTCTCAAGGTGCTCAGGAACGTCTACACCTGCACCACTGAGAGTGTTTTGGTTGGGAGTATCACCACCTGGATGGGCAGCAGCACCTAGCAGGACTTCTTGGCCCTGAGGAGGGTGGTCTGCTCAGCTGAGAACCATCAGAACCACCCTCCCCAACCTGCAGGACATTTACAACAAACGCTGCAGGTTAAAGGTCAGGAAGGTTGCGAGTGAGCCCACCCACCCCAGCCACAGACTGTTCTCTCTGCTGCCGTCATTTATTTCTTGTGTGTTTTTATTTTTATTCTTCCTATTCTTATTATTATTGTTTCAGTCTGTAACAGTTGCTCAATGCATTTTGCTGCACATTATGCTGTGTGTAATTGTGTTTGTGACAAATAAAGGTCTTGAATCTTGAATCTTGTGATATTTGTGATTTGGACTGCGGGGGATTTTTTGTTACAATACCACGAGTGGCCACTTGGAAAATTGGTAGCAAAACCAAGAGGCTGTGCTGCATTAGGAAATTGCCTTTTTAACCTTTATGTTTAAAGATTACGCACTGCAATTGTGAAGATTACACTCCAAGAATATCACTGTTACTGATGCTTGTGTAAAATCATTGTTTCCGAAAGCAGAAGTAGAGCTTTTCCCTTTGGGTGACCACTTAACCAAGGCTTAAATGGGCCGACGTTAGCACTTAGCCCTCTGTTCTGATTAATTCTTACACTCATGTGTCACCGAGCTCTCTGTATTTAATGATTCCATTTTATTGCATCTAATTTGTCAAAAATGTTTCTGTATTTCATCCGTCTTTCATCCAACTTTAATTGCACTAAAGTAAAAGTGTTAGTTTGCAGAGTGGTAAATTTCCCACTGGGGCCAAGTCTCATACTAGAAATATCAGCTCAGTCTTAAAGCTGTTGCAGGCCTCTCAGTCTGTCTAGGAATCTGGAATAAAATATGGTTAATTATGGCAGAGAAACTAAAATCACCCTAAATGTCTCAGTTAAGTATATTCACCTCTTTATCTATGGCTCTCCATTGCTCATCACCATCTGACAATGTCCTGAATACGTCAATAAAGTGCTTATAACCTATATTTCTGCATCAAGTGTATCTGCCACGTGTTAATTAACCTCTCAGTCTCTGTCTCCCTCTCTCCCTCCTGTCACTTCCTTATCCAGCCCTGTTGTATTAAAATCAAATTTACATTATCACTAAAAATCCCACAGCTCTTACTGTCTCATTTAAGTGGCCTGACATTCTTCTCAATCATGCTCCAGTCCTCGCTCTCCATCCTCCCCTTTGAAGAGTTCACATTATGCACGAATCAAATTTATATCACCCCCAAATGTCTTACTTAACTGCATCTGCCACCTCCTTAATCAGTACCTTAGACTTCTCTCTTAATCTAAACAGCCGCAGAGTTTCTACATCAGCCAAAACAATGACGTGTTTGTTTGTAAGAAGTAGCGCATCACATCAATTATTAACAACGAGCCCGCCGGAGAGGAGCACGAGCCGTTTTGTAGTTGCGACTTGACAATGTGAGTGAGGAAATTGAGTCGGAAGGGCTGGTGTTTTCTGTTTGAAGAGGGCCTTGTAATCAGTGTGTGGGTTCATTAGGGTGAGATGAGCTGGTGATGAATCAGCAATCACAAAGGAGCTGCAGGGTTGGGTGGAGATTTTAGCATTTCTGTTGCATCATCACGTCCGCAATCAAGTGCTACATATTAAGTAGCTCTGATTTATAAAAGACGAAGGTTAAATGATGGCCAGAGATGACTGCAGATGGATTCAGTTCAATTGCAGCAGATTTACGAAACACAGCACTAGTGGCTCTATGAGGCAGTACTTAGGAACAGTGGTGCTTTGCATAAATATAGGATATTCACATGTGCTGCTTTTGTATGTTCTACTGAAAGAAATGTTAAAACCAAGCAACAGGGAATACAGTTTTACCAGTTACAAACTGTGGTATAATTTAAACATAAAGGGACCATTCTAAACTAATAAACACAGTATTTCATTGTTACAGGGGATTAAACACTAACTAGTCTGACTAACCAGATGTAGATTTTGGGTATAAGCCCGTAACTGGCCACAAATTCACACTGTTTTTTTTTTCTCCCCTTCCTCTATCTACATGTTACTATTTTAAAAATCGCCTTCACTGCAGGAAAAGACAACAACATCCAGAGAGCTAGACAACCAGCCACAATGAAAATTTCAAGTTTTTTTCGAAGGTTTGGATTGTACAACAATGCAACTCTGCTTATCTTTTTCAGTGGCAGACGTCACTTTCCTGCATGCAGAGGTTCAACCAAAACAATTTCCCCATCATTATTTTGAGTGGTCATGATTTGTTGTCCATTGCCTGATTGTGATTAGCTTAAAGAAATTACAAAGAGAGCTGAGCTTTGTTTTCCCCTGTAGTAGAATGATAATCAGATGCAATCAGATCACTCTACACAGCACGCCATTGGCACCAGAGAATGGTGTAGCTATGCAAGACTATGCACAAATAAATCAGAATTATGAATGTAGCTTAGTTGACTGGGCACAACATTGCTGATACATCAACTTTTGTAAATGTATGTATATAGTAACTGACTTAGCCTAGTGTGTTAGCAGGCTAATAATTTCTTATCAATCCAAAGTGCAAATGGAACTGACAGGAATGTCATTAGTATTGTTGACATTTTGTCAGAATCCAAAGTTTGATGGTGCTAGATAAAAAGTGAAAGGGTTACTGCATTTATTGCATTTTGTATTGAATGGATCATGAATGTCGTTGTTTGTTGTTGGTGTTTTTATTTTGCTGAATTTCATTGCAATTCGTTTAATTCCTGTTAATATTTTTTTTTTTTTTTTACTCTGAACTAAAAATGTTACTTCCAGGTAGTATTTATCATTAATACACCATCGTCCTTAGGATTCATCCTAGGGGCACCATGGATATTCATTCAAAAGATTGCATCAGTACTTGTCAAGAACCACTTTTGGTAGGTACTACATACTGGAAACAGTGCAATACCTGCCATTTTGGAGACACTCTGACATCTATCCATCACAGTTTGGTCTTTGCCAAAGTCAGCCAGAGTGTGACGATGCCCATTTCATCCTACTTCCAATGCTTCAAGCATCAGCTGTTTACTTGCTGCTTATTATAGCCCATCCTTTTGCAGGTGGCATTGTAATGCGATAATCAATGTTACTCACTTCAACTATCAGTAGTTTTAATGTTATGGCTGATTCAGTGTAGGTGCAGAAAGAAAATCATTTCACCATGACATGGAGCAAGGACTGAATTTGCATCAGTCCAGAGTGTGATTCAATAACTGATGACAAGTAAAAATGGAAGGAAGCACAACACCCAGGTGATGCCACATTAATAGGCAATGACAGAGAATGGCTGGTGAAATGCTTTGCGATCTGACAACAGCAAGGACAAAAAAAAAAAAAGGAAACAAAAAAGCTCTGCTGAGAATTTCAAGTTAGAATGAGCATAATGTATTTGATTACATTCCCATTTTATTGTGTTAAGGAAGAAGTGACGAAGATAGCTGATGAAAACAGCAGAGACACACACAGGTATGATATGGCTTCAGAATAGCAATGAGGCGACATGGGTGGACATATTTTGCATGGCATACATTCAGGCGTAAATTATGGATGTTTGACAGACTTGCTTTGCAGATTTTGTCTCCATAAATATCTAAATACAGGAAGAAGTTTATTAATACTTTCAGTGGATTCTAGGTGGGATGGATTCAGTCAATAGCCAGCAACACTTTTTTTTTAACAATTCCAGTCTATGGTAAATTGGTTGCCTAACAGATGTCTTCATTGTTCCTCACTAGTGGTTCATCATGTATAGGTCTGAATACAGCAAGCAGTCAGATAATACAGTTGAGGTTTTCTAAGATGCTATTTTAAATCAAACAAAAAAACAGAGTTGGAGGAAATTTTCAGGGAAGGTCAGAAATGACACAAAGACCAAGTGATTAGATTTTGGCACCGATCCGGCTTATAGTCTAGATCCATGGATTTGTTAAAGATTCCTTTATCAATGCAAGACAGCGGGACAGTGTCACTGTAACTATGACAACAAGTGAACACTACATCCTGCTGACGATCACATGATTGTGATCCTACTACAAATCCACTGCCTGGGACTTACCGGGACTTATCCGTCAGAAATCATATGACAGAACAGTACTGCGCTCTCTGAGGGCTTTTCGTGTTCCACATGTGACACTGAGCTTTCAGAGATTCACATGTTTTAACTCCTCCATTATCAAAGAGATCATAGATTCCCTTTAAGCCTACTCTCTGCCAAAGTGAAAATTTGTGCTCTGTGATGACAGTTCTGGATTATCCACCAATGTTGTAAGAACACAAAGTCAATCTGCGCTTTTATTAATATTTCTCTCAATTATCCCCAATTCCACCATACATTGTTTATCAAAGGCTTGTTCTTTCAATATGCAGTCAGTCATTTGGGTGTTGAGGCCACAAGTTCAAAAGAGAAGGAGGTCTACAGATGACTGGCTCTATAAAAAAAAAACCCAAAAAACTTTATTTTGTACCAATTGTTGCTCCCTGAATTTTCATATTTTGTCTGGTAACTGTTGCTAAGAATTGATGCCAAAGTAAATAGGTAAGGGGACAATGGACTTTCAAGAGTCATGCTTGTAGCTAAATTAAAAGCAGACAATTTGTTATCACCAAGGCTGTCTGACTCAATACAAAATCTCTTCTTGCCTTCAAACAGATTTTCCTTTTGAATTCTATCAGAAGTGTTTTTGGCATCCATGGAAACAACAGCAACTAGAGTTGTCAGAAAGTTAAATAATGAATAATAATATATAAATATATGTTGCTGGAATAAAAGTTTCATTTTTTAATAAAGCCTGCATCCACAAAGGAAATCAAAACCTACTCTAACCCAAGAGCCAGTTATATTGCATGGTATTTTATTGACCATTTCAATAAGGCTAATTGGCTTAATAGAAGAGCAGAGTTCTTAAGGTCCTGTTTTTTTTCTGCACTATCACATGACTATCACATGAATGTTATGTTAGCCTTGTATAATGATTCTTAGATTCTTCAAATGACTTACTGAAAACCCTTAGCAGCATATTATTAATTTTCCCTTTCATCACTTTAAAGAACACAGCTGGGAAACTGTGTGCTCCTGGACATTTCCCTGACTGAAGTGTAGAAGTGGTTTTATCTATTTCTAACTGGGAAATAGGGGATTCCAATAGATCTGCTTGATCCTCTAATATCTGTTCAAAGGTTAATTTATTTAAGAAGTAACCCATCCCAAGCCTCACCAAATCAACCTCTGAACTATATAAATTAGCACAGATTCCTTTGAAACTCTCATTAATCAAATGATTGTTTACCTCCCCTGTGTTATTCTTACCCAGTGCAGTTGATATGAAGGACTTTACAGGGGAATTAGTGCAAAGAGGGGATTTGCTTCATTGCCCAATTTGGAAAAGTTCTGTTTAGCCAACATTGTCTCCTTTTTTGATGCTTTTTATGTACTTAATTGAAGTTCAATCAAGGTTAAATGTAATGCTGATGCGTAGTAGGCTTCCTTTGGGTGTCTTATTTTCTCCTCAACTTCAAGGTGCTTGACACTTTTTAGAGCTTTTAAGCTGAGATTATCAAACCTCTTTAAAAACTTCCAAAATGTAAGACCTTTCATATCCACAAGCAACACTGTTCATTCTCCAAGAAGATGGCTTTTCAGGAGGTCGAAAAGATGGACTGTACAACAAACAGAATGTTTTCAAAGCTGAAGCAGGACCAACAGCTTGCAATCAATAAGAACACAAAATTAGAGACAAAGAAAAAGATGATTAAGAAAACAGAAGAATAAATTAGAACTAATTTTACCTAGCCATACCTGTTCCCTGTAACGAGAGAGAAAAATAATCAAATCAGTGTAAATTCCCCTCACTGGAAAGCAACCATCAAATCATCAATGTTTGTTTAAATATGTACAATGATGTAAGAAAAGCCCTGACTTGCAGTGGCACATCGTTTTGAAATCAGCAACCATACCTGAAGAATCAGGCCTACCTGGACTCACAGCCAGAGGGTTTTCTTTATTTTATCGACAAAGTTATTGATCTCTTCTATATTTAAGAGGAAAGACCTGATGTCATTGGGATGAAAGAGTTTGATGACAGTCGGATATAAGACGGAGCACTGTATCACAGCTTCTCTTGTATTTTGTGGGGATTTTTTGAGTCCTTCCTCTTCCTCACAGCCTCTCTGGAGAAGTCTTGAAGGACATGTTTCCAGTCTCTTTGTTTGTTTCACTTTTGTTTCTTGGCACATTCATAATTCTCTGCTTGTCAGTGTAGCTGTGCAACCTCAGTAGGATGGTTTGTTTGGCTACATGTCTAGTCCATCCTTCCAGGCTAGTCTGATTGTCATTATTGAACACTCTCATTCCTGTTTAGGCCCTTCTGCATATCCAGAGCATCTGAGGTCCATTTTTTTCAGAAAAAAATTTAACCACACCTTCATCTAATCCAATAATCCTCATATTCTGTCATCCATTTTTATATTGAAAACTCTCCACTGGATCTGATGCCCTCTAGAGCTGCACTGTTAGAGATTTTAACCATGGTAACTAACATCTTCCAGATCTTAGACTCATTATCCTATCATTCTCATCTTCTCATTTAAGTTGTCAGTGAGTGCCCATTGACAGGCTTCATTATGTAGGCAAATTCACTGCCCTACATCTTTGTTGTATTAGAAGTCATGCTCCACAAGCAAGTTGTGTCACTTTGTGTTTGGCTCCTTGTCTATGAGCCTTGCATGTTGTGTCATCCACTGGGTCAAGATCATTGCTGTGGGTAGCATGAGAGCATTAGCATTAGTTTTGTCCTGCTCTCTCTCTAATTATGTGAATTTTTCATCTTATTCAGTCATGGGTATGCAAGTTGTCCTATGTCAGTATAGATATAATGTACACTAAAGGTAGCTCACCACCAGCATGCAAAGTTATATAAAATTATCAACAACAGTCCAGTGTGGAAGAAAAAAAAGTCTATGTCCTCTCTACACTGTGAATCCCATCAGTCAATGGTTCGGGCTTCAACTTGTGTATGAGGTGGTCATTTAAAGAGTAATTTTTCAAAATGTGGAATTCTTTGAACGTTAGGTCTCTATTTCAAGAGTAAAGGGATATTTAGGAAGAATATATATACAGTCGATTAATGGCAAGATTTAGGAAAATGAAAATCATTTGAAGATTCTAAAAAATGTTTTCTGTACACAACCGTTTATCCAGGCACTGCTGTCCAAAGAAACCATAGCTTGATCACCCACAACATTAAAACCAAATGTCTAATAACAGATCTCTGAAGGTGTCCTGTGGAATCTGGCAATTTCGGGCATTTGATGGCCAAGTCAACACCTTCAACTGTTATGCTATGTTACCTTAAACAGTTGCTTTCAAGGGGTGTACGTAGCCTTCAGTGATGTTTAGGCTGGTGATTTGTGTCACTCACATCTACAGTGACTAACGTTACCAAGAGGAACGTTGCCCAGAGCATCACGCTGCCTGAACCAGCCTGCCTTCTTCCCATAGCACATGCTACTGCAGTCTCTACCTTGAGTAAATGATGTGCTTGCCTCCAGCTGTCCACACGATAGCTTAACCCAGAATTTTTTTTTTGAGCAATTTGTGCTACAGTAGCTCTTCTGTGGGATCAGACCACACAGGTGTGTCATGAAGTCATAATTCTGATTCATAGTTTGTGGAAACTGCTTTAAACTTTCACCCTGAAGTCACAAGTAAAGCCTTTAAAATTATTACAGAGAGCAAATTTCCACATCTTGTTTCTGATAGAAACATAAATGAAATGCACATATACATAGGCAGACAAACCGCCCATTCACACACGAAGAAAATCGACCATGTCTGCTTTAATCACTGCGACTCGGCTACTCTTTACATTATGCATAAACCATCACAGGCTTGGGTGTATCACGTATACACATACACAAGACCTTGCTTTAAAACACTGATGTAAATGCAAAACACATGCATGGCAGTATGTGCAAACACATTTTATACTCCTCTTTCTCACAACCCCACTCTATGTAGATTGTATAGAAAATATATATGAAAGTAAACAGAAACCATATGTTGATCTGTGCATTTTTTATACTCTTCTTCCATTCTCACCAACTGTAACTCCAACATGCATTGGTACTACATGTCAATTAAAATACAAATCCATGGACATATAGCTGGCAGCAGTCATTTGAAGGAGAGAGAAGGGAGATTCATCTGGAAAGACATCCAGCTCAAGACAGATAAAAAATGAAAAGCAAACTTTACCTAAGCTGATCATTTAAGGTCACATTGCTTATTTTAAACTGGAAATTATGGAAAACTTTTCAGAGCAAAAATGCACATTTAATTGCATTTTCCACCTGATTGGCATATAAGATGGAAAGGAAGAAAGCATAATCTTAAAGGAATAGTTAATTTTTGTTTTCTTATTCCATTAGATGCATTTAGTGTAAAGTCTGGAAGCTGGGAAAAAATAGCTTGGGTCTGCCCAAACTTTTACAACAATATATCCAACTGATACAACGTGTCTGTCTCCTATTTAACCTGTAAATCTTTGAGCAGGAATGTACAGATGGACGTGTTATGTGTTAGAACAATTTTCAAGCATGCAACAGCTTGGTATAGTAACTGTGTGACATTTCCAAAAGTCTTGTCAGTGTCAAGTTTGAGTTTATTAGTCCTTTCAGACACAAAACATAAAAAAAATTCTGTTTGAAAATGATAAATTCCTCCTGTCAAACCAGAGTCAAACTGACAAACTCAGTCAAAAAATAAAGCCATGAAGACAAAAGCACAAAACAATTTGGTGCATTACAATTCTGAATATGTTGAATTAATTTGATGATTTAACCTTGAAATGAGACAGATTTAGAGATTTTAGTACCAAATCTACAGTCAAGCCTGAAATTATTTATACTCCTAGCGAGTTTTAACTTAAAATTATTTTTGAATGTAAATAAAAGCTGAAAAATATTTTTGTATATCATCGTATTATCTTTTGGGAAACATCTTTATCATTTTCAATAAAAAAATAAAAAACATTTTTAGAAATTGCTGGTTGAATAAAAGTGACTTTAAGTCAAAATTTGCTAGGGGTATGAATAATTTCGTGCTCTACTGTATATTTTCATTTTAGACAAAGCCACACTTGTTTGTGCCAGTCTTTATGGTCCATTCTCTGGATTTCAGTTGTCTACATAACATGCATGCATGAAATCCATATTTAACTTAAAAATAAATAAATACATACATAAACAAGAGTGGTTTCTACATGGATCCAATTATTGCATTGAAGTAAATCTCATGCACTGGAGAATTGTCTTAAACCTGACTTATCACCCCTTATCCTTTAATAGTCTCACTGCAGCCTCAACAGTGCATTTGAAAATGGCAGGTATTATCTAAAAAGCCGCTTTCACTTGGTGATTAATAAATGGTAAGCCACTGAACGATAGAGTACCTGTCAGTCAAATGGGAATACAACTTAACTGGGGAGTTACATGGGAATGCTGTGGACGCAGAGCAAGCAGCAGCGTCCTTGGGATTGGAGTCAAACTCACAGCTTTGTTGGGAATAAAGGAGACATGTATTTCATATCTCCCAGCTAACAGGACAGCAACATGAAACAAATCACAAGATCTACATGGCTCTTGTAGGATTCAAGGGGGATCTGATGCTGAGGGATTTGCAGGTATGAGAGCAAAGAGGGACTCAATCTAGGATTTGTTGAAATTCATGTCAATGGAAGTGAAAGGGGCTTTAGGACTCATGGCAGATTTGTTAGGCTAACCAAGAAATCCAACCTGTGAAGCTCATTGCAGCCCTGGGAATCAAGAAAGACTCAGGTGGGCATTGTGACATAAGATTCCTGACAAGCTGTCCTTGGTTTTTACTACTGACAAGTGAAATGCTAACGATAAGCTTTTGGTTGATTTAATGTGGCCTTGGATCTAGCATAGATAATTTTTTCAAGATGCATATGCATATAAATAGCCTTTTATTACACACAAGGTACTGAATGATATATCCCTGATGGAGTTCAATCAAGACACTTACCAGGTATCTGAAGTAGGTGGTCAAAAGTCTGTTGCATTTGTGCCTCTAATGTGGCTCATTTTTAAAGGTCAAAACAGAGCAGTTCAAACTAAAATGGCATCTTCTCAAAGAAATGCAGTGTAATTGCAAGAACTTAAGTCAGGACAGTCACTTGTAGTTTGGAGGTCTGTCAATCCCTCACCAATGAGCCCCAAACTTAATAGTAAAGCATAATGCAGTCAAATCCCTGTGTATTCTCTCAAACTGTGTTTTATAACTTGACTTTCACTGTATTTGTTTCAACCATCATGTCTATGAGTTATAGTAATACGTGGTCAATTTAATATTGTAGATGTGAATACAGACGCTGCTAGTTTTACGTCCTGGAGCCTGAATATGAGCCATAAATACAGAAGAACCAAATGAATCAAATTATCTAAGTGACGGTTTTAAAAGTGTAAGGAAAAGTCCTAACCCCAAACAAATATGCATTGAATTACAGTGTTAAATAGTGTAACTTTAAACTGAATCATAACTGCACTGGATTATGTTCAGCAAGTTGGAGCTGTTCCAGCCAAATGTTAGCGCTTAACACTCAAAACATAATTGAACATATTATGCAGATTGTTGCCTAATGGACTGGAAGGTCATATGTATAAAATGTCATTAACAAAATACAATAAACAAGTGGGGAAATGATTGTTGTCGTTGAATTTGCATGGAAGTGCCAAAAAAGCAACTTGGATAAATTCAGGCGAGTGTGTCAGACTGGAATCAAGGTTTGGCTTGGACTTCTCTGTCCATCATAGAGGCACAAAATCTGAAGCCAGAAAACTGTATTGGAATTTTGATTACTCCTTCCCGAGGAAGATCCCTTTGGAATTTCTGTTACATTTTATTATCTAAGAAAAAAACACACAACATTCTCCCCTCAGGGGAATCTGAATGGCTTTATGGCAGCTAGAGCAACAATTCAAAGTCAAAATTTGTCCTAAACTAAAATTAATGTGGTATCAGCAGTGAAGCAGGTGTAGTACCAGTCTGTTGTGCCAGAAGGCAACCTTTTCATGTCCTACTTGATCTACTTTTTAACAACTATGGTCATGAGCATTCCATAGTGACCAAAATGATAACGTTGCCACCCTTAGAGCCTTTACAGACTAAAAGAGTTCTGAACTGAAACATGTAAGGGTGCTTGGAGTAGAGTCACATCTCCTGTGCCTTAAAATGAATGAGTTGAGGTGGTTTAGGCATCTGATCAGGATGTCTGATGCCCAACAGGTAAGAGATTATGTAAGAGTCGACCTAGAACACATTCAATCTCTCATCTGGTCTGGGAATTGTTCATAGGAATAAGGACATCTGGACTACTTGGTGCAGATTCCAGACACATCAATCAAAAAGAAAAGAACAACAACAGCACATTTTACATCTTCCTGAAAAAGCAGAAGACAAACATTTTCTAAATTATATCAGCAAAAAAAAAAAAAAAAAGGAAAGCATTAAGAAAAAGAAATGATTACCCTCACTAACATAATAACAAATCAATTATTTGCTGTTGGAGTGCTGACTACATTTTAAAAACAATGAGTCAGCCAGCATTTTGCTAATTTTGTTGATCTATTGCACAGTGCAGAGTTATTGCTGAGGAATATGCATTAATGCACTTGGGAGCTCAAGTCTGTATTAGTCTTAGTGTAAGAGCACAGAAAAGGGAATTATTTCTGTGTTTTTCACAAGAAAAAAGGCTCATATCTACTATACTTTGTGGAAGTGTGTACATACACGTACACGTATGTATATGTACTGTGCAAATTTTATCTTAATAGTGCAGAGATCATACATACACACAAACATGCACAGTGGTGAAGCTACTCAAAGCTGGCTGCTGCACTAATAGCTTTGACTTGCTCACATTTTAGATCCATGCCTTGGTGAAAATACATGAGTTAGATCACACATGCAGATACACAGGATCAGCCGACATTTGTTCTTAAATGCTCACATCTTGAGGCACATTTTCTTGCCTTTTTTTTTTTTTTTTTTTTTTTTTTACATTATATACATGTACAGGGAATACAGCATCAACTAGCCTGCAGGTAGTTATCTGCACCAGTGCACAGTCTGAAAAACTGAATAGTTTAAACAGTTCTTCTGAGGATGACAGTGCAGCAAGCTTGTACAAAGTGTCTACAATGTGCCGGCTCTTTTGCAATTTAATTATTTACTATATTAAAATATGATGCTTCAGAAAATGGCTGACAGTGATGGAGAGACAGCAAAGAAAGCCAACGCACACATTTCCCCCGCTCTCCGATCGCTCTCCCTCCTCCGATGTATCACAGTGACTGAAATGTGGAATCAAGCTTTGGCGTTAAATACCGAAGTGGCTGTGAGCTGCTTTCTGTCGTCTACGGCTCCTCAAGTGTGACTTATTATTCTGCCATGAAGACATCTAGATACTTGATGGAAACGATGAGAATGTGCGCAAGAAGGACAGCATTTGGCTACTGCTTATCATAATAATCATTGTCCCTCATTATTTTATATTTGAAAGTTGTACACAAATGAGCTGATATTAAGATATTTTGAGATGCTACATATAAAGCTCAGACCAAAACATCAAGTGTCACTGTCTAGTAGATCACCAGATATATACCTATAGATACATAGATACCAGTAACTCAGAGGATTTTACTTTCATTTCAGAGGATTGTATTTTCATTACTTTGCTCAGTTTTCAGTGCTCAGGTTTAATGACCTCAAAGAGACCAAAATATAAAGGAGTTAGACGTGCAACTTTTGTTTTGAATCAGTACTGCAGTTAGTATGTTTGTGGTTGTAATTCCATAAGCCTTTAATTTTTTAATCACTAAAATGAAAATGAAAGGCAAGACAACAAAGAAACTAGGGCTAAAGGTATTTGCAGGTCCACTTGGTCTCTTGTACCAAGGCGAAGACATTAAGTCAGACCTCAAATCAGACCCATATCTAGTCAGGTATGGTCTGTATTTACTGATGTGTGCCAGGTGATGCCAAAGGACACCAAAGTGGATCTGAATTGATAAACCCTTGTCATGTCTGATCACATGTTACCATTTTGCCTGGTCTCATTCCCAACTTGTCACATCTGTACCACTTTGTCAGGACACCTTGGCGTCACATCTGAATGCACTGGGTGCACTGAACCCTCATTCATAGACCAGCAAACTTTCCTGAATGGCAGAAATCGATGCCATTAATCTATAGTCAAATGTTGTTGTCAGCGTCGCTGTTTTTCTGGCAACATGCTTAACCTTGTAAAAGGGTGTATTTAAACCAGATCACGATCATCTCCTTACTCTAGCCAAGTAGTTGTGGTGCCTAAACTGAACCAAAAAGAAAATGGAAACCATGCCTAGACCATTCTTTATGTATTTTACTTAGCTTTATTTTAGTTTAGAATCTGACACAAGACATGAATATCAGTCTTCTGGATAAAAGGGGAAATGGGAAAAACGTGTGTAAAATGGTGTCTTATTCGTCAAAGGACATCTTGTATGGATCTCTGAGATGCCAGAGGCTTTATATAGCCCTGGAAAAAAATCAACCAACCAACCAACCAACCAACCAACGTGCAATGTTTTGAGTAGAGGTACATCTCAATGAACTTGTCTTGGAACCATGTAAACAAATTATCATATTCCTACGACTCATGTTGTCCCCTTGCACTTGAACTCTGACTTAACTAACAGTGCATCATGCTGTTACCAGTGTTTGTCTGGCTTCACTTAGGTCCCTCTTAGATCAAATCTGTGTTTTTTGAAAATTAATTTATGCATGTTGGATTCAAGGAAGTTTTTCTCAGGTTGGATTCAGGTCAGGTCAACATTATGAACATGCTAAGACACAAGCTTGTGTATGTTTGGAGTTAGATCACCAGTAATAGCAACCAACCAGCTAATTCTGCAAATATGCTGAACAAAGGCTCGAGATAAAAATATTTTGCAGCAAGGGTGGATTTTGCTGTGCCGTCTTCTGGGCAGGGGCCTCAGATGACCCCTTTCATTTTTCAGCTCAGTGATGTATGAGAAGATGTACCGACAAGCACCGTGCACATGATTACTACAAAGGAAAACAAAATGTCAGTCTGTTTCCTTACTCCCAATCTTCCTCTTCTCTATTTGATGTATTCAGCTGGGTCCCACTATTGAGTAGGAGGATTCACAACTGTGCCTTCACTTTTTTTTCTTTTTCCCCCTCCTCTCAGTCCCTCCTGTCAAACTCTTCCTTATACTGTCTCTCATCCTCCTCCTTGATCCCCAGTGTGTTGTCAACAGGTCCCAGTCTTGAGTGGGTGTCTCCACATCCTGTCACTTAACTGGAACACCACTTACTTCTCCCCTGTGACAACTACGTCTTGCCGTCATTTTCCCCATCCAAAAACTGTACCGTATAATCTTTTTTAAGTTCCTTCTGCTTTCTAGGATGTGACTGAGTGCTGTCTTACTGAGGAACTTCTGCACTATTGTACCTTGACATCATTGTAAGGAAGGTCTGCTACAGGCAATAATATTCATTTTTTTAGGAAACCTGTTACAAGGGTCATTCAGAAGCATTATAGTTTTGTCTATACTTTAATGCTATATTGTATATATTTACACTTTTCAGCCATGGACATACAACATGGCTCAATGGATGGCAGTGATCTGTCAGTAAACAAACTCAACATTTCAATGGCTATAACATAGATTTCCGTGATTGTTGACCACTGAAGATGTAAAGGTTCAGTCTAACTGAGTTTATCTCAATGCCACAATCTGGTTGACATGGAGTATGTCTCAACTATTGGATAGATTATCATGGAGTTTGGTGCTCACATTTATACTACCAGCATGATTAATTGCCTTCACTGGTTGCTTGGCTGTTTGTCTAGTGTAGTGGTTCTTCCTCTAATAGGATGTAACATATTTTGTGACTGTCTCATCACAGGAAAGGCAAAGCTTAGGGTTGCATAATGTTGTAGTTCCACCCATGTAAATTTGCTGTCAGATGTTTGAGCTTGCATGGAAATGAGTTGCTCTTGTTGTGGCTGAGGAGGACGCTAACGGCTTCTGTACTTGTTTCTCAGGTACACCGGCTCTAAGAAGGCAGCCTCACAGAGTTCAAGCTGATGCAAACAGAATAAATTCTTACACTGGCCTGTCACTCAGTCCTCAGACTTCACCTTGAGCAGAATTCAGCCAGCGGCTTCTCTGTGAACTTTTGCTTCAGAGCCATCCTGTTTGCGACACCAATCAATAGCTCCTTCAGTTCAGTTGGTGTTCCCGTCAGCTTTGTCAGTGCAAAAGAATTCCTAATCTATTTTGCTGTACCAGACATTGCCTGCTTTACAAGGATATACAAAACTGTATGTGCATCCACTGTGATGAGCCCTGACAACAACCCAAAAGTCGACTTTTAATACATCGTTCTCACTTTAAAAATCAGCAAACAGTGGGAAAGCATCAAAGGTCTTTTTGTCCAAACAAGGGAATCACAACAACATTTTTTCCCCCCTAAACCACAACTCTGTCAGTGTTGGTAAAGAGGAAAGTATTTTTACAATGAAGTCCTGTACTTGTATCATTACACTGGCTTACAAAACTGTCAGCTAGGTGGGGTAGGAAAACAAGCCATCTTTCATCATAAAATTGTATTATTTTCCAAAAGAAAAAATGCCTCCCCACCACTCTGAGCTGTAAAAGCTGACTGAAAACTTTTACTGTGGAACACCATGGGGCTTCACTGTAGCAAAGCTGCTGGTGCTGATCATGGATCCCTGCCATACTCCATGTATTCTTCTTTGTGTTCCCTGCTTTTGGCCTTTTCCCCCTTTTGAGTCTTTCTCTGTGGATGTGCGTGGACATTTGGCTTCCATTTGTTACATTTCTAAGCATTTTTTATTTATTTGAATTTTTTTGCAGGCACATAATTTAACAGCAGATCTGATTTGGAGCTTTTGTAAAAAAAAAAAAAAAAAAAAAAAAAAAAACAGTCCCTATAGTACATATGCAATACAGAGCCAGAACTTACACTCTAAAAGTACACTCAACTAATAAACAGTAAAAGTCTATGCCCATTTGCCAAGTTCATTTAAGGCATATGGTAAATTGTAATGGGTATCATTTTCTTGAGTCAGCTAATTCAATCTACACCATCTTAGATGGTTGGTTTGTTTTTATATACAGATGTCTCCCTCCCCATACCTGCCTCACTTGCTATATTCTGCCGGGAGTAGCAAAATGCTGTGCAAGCATTTTACAGCTGATAGGATAGAAGTTTAGCTGTTAAGGGGGGTCGTATTCAGGAAAGGCCTTTAAAAGAGAAGTTTCTTGGGATAGAAGTGGGTACGTTTCTTCTCCTTGCCTTCATTTTAACTGCACCATTTCTCCAAAAATATAAAATTCTGGGAGAGGACAGCTAGAGTGCATGGCTCCCACTTGCACAATTTATTCTTGGATGTGTTTTTTTTTTTTTTTTTTTTTTGCAGCCTGTTAGTTGTAAACTGTCAGTTCATCATTATCTGACAGATTTTTTTTTTTTAAATACAGCAAAATTTAAGCATTGACTGAAAGAAAAACAAGAATGTACCCACCTATGGCATCTATAAGGTTCAGCTGACTGTAAATTGTGTCATTATGTGTGTCTGTGCTGTTTTTGTTGGTGTTGTTGGTCCTTTTTGACTACTTTCACTGAAAAGCCCAACCAGGGATGGGACTTGAAAATTAACTTAATGCTATACACTCTATATGCAATACATCAGATGTTCTTACGTTAATTGCATGGTCCCTGATCAAATAAATAAATACATTTAAAAAAATCTAAGTCTGGAAAGTAGTTTAGTGACAGCAAGTAGATATTGGAGCCTCTCTAAGACAGTCGGAAAGGTCACAATGGAGGAGAAGATGGGTTACCCAACTGTCAATCCTAAGATGTACTCACAGGTTTAGCATGATCATCTGATTGAAAATGGAGAGACTCGGAGCTTTACCAAAGTTGGAAGATGAAATGATAAGTATAAAAAGGGGATCATCTAACTCATAAAATTTAAAAAAAGAAGAAATAATTAATCTACATTATGTATTGCTAGTGCAAGCCTAGTCTGCAACCTTAACAGGTCCTGGGACAAAAAATACTCTTCTAGAGGTAGTGCATTTGAGATCAGTGTCCCAGTTCTATATCGCAAAGACCTTTGGCATTGTCAAAGCACAGATATATTCTCACAGATATGGTACTGCATAACAAGGAAAACAATTCACATTCAACAACTTGAGATTTCTGGGCAATTTTAAGAGAAAATCGCATTATTCCCAACAGATTTTTCTCTGCTGAGGCCATATGTCTTGGAATTTATCGGTAATACTCCTTAAGCTTTGTGAGGCTTTATCAGAACAGCTGTGCACTGTTTAAAAAAACATATTGTTCTTAAAACAACTTGCTTTTTACTACTGTTTGTTTTATGTTTTGGAAGTAGATGCAAAATGCCCAGTGGAAGAGAGAATAAGTGTAACTGATAAAGTGCTCTGACAGTTATTAATTAATGAAATAAATCAAGAATATGGCTGTAATTCTCAGGTTGAGTCAGTCACACTACGGTAAGTAGATTGGGTGAAAGGCCTTGCTCTGTGGCCACTGAGGCTTGAAGCCCTAACCTTCTGATCAGTAGTCTGACAGATTATCCATTTTAAACAGTGTTGACACCCTGCATGTAAATGTACCAGCAAAACAATTCCACCCATCACTATTTTGAATTAGCATTGACGATGCATCCTTCATTTAGCCTCGTCCATGGCAAATGCCATTAATTTAAAGAAGTGCAAACAGGTAAAAGTATTTTTTTCCCCTGCATGTAAGAATGCAGTCATCTCTGGATGAGTTCGAAGTACCAACCTTTCAGTTAACAGCTGAATGCACTTTGTGATGTGTGCCACAGAGACTTTCACAGGGTAATGCTTTCGAAGGCGATCATGTGGAAATTTAAAACAGTAACAGTTTTTGCTCTTTATTGACGCAAACTCTTTCAACATACTTCATACAGAACACAGACTCAAGTCTTCTGTGATTACAGTAGGTATTGTTTACATTAATGTTTGACCCAGGCTTCTGATGGCTTGAAGTCAAACAATTGTCTGAACGATTTACAGTAAAAGAACATTTTCTATTTCAATGACTGTAACTCAGAAGTGGCTGGAGAGAAATCCTATCCCTTAAAGGTTTTTATTTATTTCTTTATTCTTTTAGTGAAAGCTAGGCATAAAAGATACTAAATTAAAAGACGAAATATTATGGACTCAAATTCCACTGACCTCTGTTGCTTTTCTCAGTCACTCCTTATTCTCCCAGACACTCCTACATGCAAGAGGTCTTATACTATACCATTAATTAAAGAGTTACAAGCATGTTTATCCTATTAGCTGATCAGCACCTGCTGACAGCACCTTGACTCATCAGTAACAGCTGACCGCTCACACTCTCTTTCCTTCTCATTGCTGCAAACCCTCCCTATCCCCCTAGTCTTCTCTATCTACTTTGCAGGCACTCTTTCTGTATGCCAGCTATTTTTGAATTATGTCTGCTTCAGTGTTTTGTTTTTCATTCTGCTGAATGAAATATGTCTACTGCGCTGGGGGCGTTTTAGTGTGCTCCCAGTAAAGCTTTCCTTAATGCTGTTAGGATTCATTTAGGCAGCATCATCCAACACAGCCAAATAAAGCTAGACAACAATTTGTAGCAACAAATGGTCCCAACTTTTTTTGATGGGTTTGTGACTGAAATGGGAAACAGACTTCAAAGAAACAAAAGAAAATGTGTGCAAGGAGGAAAATAAGACACTGTATTCATGGTAATTCCTTCCTTGCTGACTGTCTCAACATTTACCCAGTACTCCTCACTATCAGACGGGTGCCACATAACATATGGCTATCCATAATTCAACATGATTTGAGCACACGTTTCTAGGATTTACAGTGGTTGAGATGCAGTTTTTACAGTCATAAATCCAATTTGAAAACTCCAACCTCCTCAATGCCTGATGCCTCCAGAATCACTCTGGGGCTTAACTTTTTGGTTGCAGACTCATGTTAACAAATCCTAGGTTACTTAAACACAGTAATGTTTGGAAATTATGCTCTAGATGAATATTACTGTTAGAATATCAGTTATTTTTCTTGAGAATGGACATGGACAGGAGACACATCACAAACATGCTCAAGTTTAGTTGGCTGCCTGACTGACTTTCATGAAGACATTAAAAATTTAGCTTTGTGTCAATAATTTACATTTTAAATTAATGCATGAGTGATTGTGTCCCCTCACAAAGTCCACAAAAGTAGTCCCCCAGCCATCTTTAGATGACAAATATATGCAGAATTTGTTTACTCTGTGTCCCATCCTGTCACGATTAGTAATCATAAAGAACTAGTATGACTTAGCATTTAGTCCTTCCATCAAACAAACATCATTGATTGAACCGATCCATTACTTATGCCCTTTGTTTTTGAAATAAGAGCCCAGTGTTTTTTTGTTTTTTTTTTATATTCCTATTAGATGAAATCAGGTTGCTCATTTTAGCGTTTCTGTTTGTCATTTTGCTTCTACAGCTAAAGTGTCAACCACCTGTAAAGGATAAAGGAGAACTGCATTAAGAATGAATAAAACGGACTTGAGGGACCACATACAAATCTTGTCTGGATTTCAAACCTTCACATGCTTGAGTGAGTAATTCACGATTCAGTATCAATTAGTTTCAATATATCTGTGTTTTTGATACAAAAAATGAAATGTATGGAATGAAAAAGGTTAATTTTACCATTGTTAAGGTGGTTTTAAATGTTGTTACATGATCTTCCAAACCTTTTGTTTGAGCATATTAAGATCTTTTTGCCAATAGGCAATTATACTAACAATAGGTGTACGCCAAAGCCTTCATCTGTTGCAAACTCATTTTTGGTTTGAAATGTGTACAATCCTCAATCTAAATCTATCCTCATAGTTTTATGGTTTTGCTTTTTATTCCTTTTTAAAATATTCCCTGTCAGAAAACAGAAACTGGTACTGACTTTATTCTGTTTCAAGCTTCATTTTTATGAGCTAGACACCTGCATCCATGAGAACCAAGGAGGTATCACCGGGCTTATTTAAATTTAATCAACTGTTATACTGCGCATCCAAGCCCAGAAACACAATTTTCTACCAAACCAGATTTTTATATATATATATATATATATATATATATATATATATATATATATATATATATATATATATATATATATATATAGAGAGAGAGAGAGAGAGAGAGAGAGAGAGAGAGAGATATTTATGTATATATATATATATACATGTTGCGGTTTGTTTCTGTTGGCCTTATTGGACAGTTTATCCTCTTGGTGATGTGAAACCTGGATTCATTGCTCATATAGAGGCTTTCATTTTCTGGCATGCCTTGTGGTCATGGCACAGCGCAACCATGGTAATAAAAAAATAAAGAAATAAAATATGCAAGGATACGAATTTCATGAAATAACTCACACTCTCTGAAGGAAGAGAGGCCCCCAGACAGACATTACCTCTCTGTGACTTTCACTGACATAGAGATTGTGTGGTGATTTAGTGGATCTAATCCCAGCAAGGCACCCCAAATGACACAAGAATTACCCCTCTACAACTGTGGAGCAATAAATATTGCATAAATGCTCTTTTAATAGTAGAAATTCTGGAATATTGCAAGAAAAGCCAAGCGTAAACACACTTTCATTATGAAAATAAAAACAAAACATCTACTGGATCTCTCTTGCATAAATCTGTGCTTTTAGAACACCATGAAGAGCATCACTAAATACCCAAAGCCAGCTGCGTTGGCTAGTGTTTGTAGCTAGTGCGCGCTCTATATGGGAGCATTGCTATATACCTGCCTCTTCAAACTTTCTATTCAGCGGATGCATATGAGATGTAGCCATGTCTACCAGAAATGATGCTTATGTAACACTAGATAGTTTTCCCCAAGTTCAAGACTATCACCGACCACAGACTGCAAATATTACCCTACTGAAGTGTGAATTTAACAACAGAAGCCAGTCTGAAACCCAGAGTTACAGCTTATGGTTGGAATTACAGCCTTACAAAGAAGGTATATTCCACAAAGTGTTTCAAGGTTCCTATTATTACAGTGAAATTAAACACATGGTTGTGAATTATTGATTTAGGTAAACCTTTTAAGCGACATAATTACATTGGTAATTGCACCAACCGAATACTGCGTGTATATTATAAAAAATGTGAAGCAGAGAAATCATCTGTATCAACTAGTCAATAAAATAAAACAACAGTTCTGATACAATAGGAACGATAAGCTTCAAAAGACATGGTGATGAATGTGACGAAGACAAGGAGCCTGATGGGCAAGAGACTAAAGAAAAAGGGAAGGGATGCGTTTGGAGGGTCAGCACTGGAGATTTTCCACCCACAATGCCTCACAGCCTCGACATCATTACTAAGTCTTCATTGGGAAGCAAATCAGCAGCAGGCAGAATTGGACACACAGCCCAGTGGCCATGAAGAGAAATCCAATCACATCAGAAATCATTAGAGCAGATTGTTCCTGGAGCGTGCCACTGCAGAGACGTGTGTGTTGGGCTAAATATTCGCACACATGGCTGGGATTTAGACACCATGTGCACACAGTGCCATGAAGAGCATTGTGTCAGTATAGTCTGTTACATTAAGACAGTTAAGACCAGTTAGGAGAGGGGAAATGAGAATGTCAGCTCAAGTTGTTTATGGGTAAATAAACAAGAATGACATTCAAATGAGAGCGAGTTCTGAACTCTGTGTGCAGCCAATTAGATCCATAATAAGCAAACAATTGTGAGTCAGAGGCTTTTTATTGGTGATTGCTGATGCTTGTAACACTCAACCAGTGGCCTTTATTCAGCTGAATTGTCTTATTTGTTCACTCCAGTGCACAAGGATGAATATAATTGAATTTGCCTTTCATTGAAAGTAAAGCTCAAAGTAAAACTGGCTGAGTTCAAAGGGGCAAAAGCCGCGCAACACGTGTTCTTTTTTTTTTGTTTTGTTTTGTTTTCTTCTACATTGCCCCTATGTGAATGACCAACACACTCAACATTTGGTGCAAGACTTTGTTTGTCTTTAACAGTGTAGGCTGAAGAACCTTACACGTAATGTGATAATGTTCAGTACAGCAACAGGTCATGTTACTGGAGATATGGATACGATTTTCTTTTTTTTTAAACAGGAATAAAAGTCTCCTAAAACTATTTTCATGAAGTTTTGTTTAGGGGTAGCTTTATGCTAATGCTACACAACAGCAGGGTCACGATACTGATCTGCTGCATAGGTATAATATTTACCTCGATCACCATCTTGGTTGTCTCTAAAAACATTGTAATTAAAATTGCAGGTATTTGGTAGCAAATTATTGGACAAACTGAAATTCGTATTTGATAGAGATACCAGAGGAATGGAAATGCCCTTCTCTTATAATTGTATACATACCACAAAACTCATATTTGTGTATTAAAATTACATGTTTAAAAGTTTTAATTGAAAATAATTTTTTCCTGCCTTAAGATGGTCAAGACTTAACTCTACACCTCTGCTTTTTCATCTACACTACCGTTCAAAAGTTTAGGGTCACTTAGAAATGTCCTTATTTTTTAAAGAAAATATTTTTCTTCAAAGAAGATAACAATAAATTCAGAAATCAGAAATACAGTCTAGACATTGTTAATGTGGTAAATGACTATTCTAGCTGGAAACGGCTGATTTTTAATGGAACATCTCCATAGGGGTACAGAGGAACATTTCCAGCAACCATCACTCCTGTGTTCTAATGCTACATTGTGTTAGCTAATGGTGTTGAAAGGCTAACTGGTGATTAGAAAACCCTTGTGCTGTTACTTTAGCACATGGATAAAAGTGTGAGTTTTCATGGAAAACATGAAATTGTATGAGTGACCCCAGACTTTTGAACGGTAGTGTATTTTGTAGATAAATCAAGTAAAAATATTGCTTGCTTATAAAGAATCAAAGTAATCCTGTTTTGCTAGACCATCAATAATGCAATTTGCATGTTGTTCAGATTAATAAATATCCTTCTCATTGCCACCCTCAGAAGGAAAATACTGAATTTGTCCTTTAGGTTACAGATGAGTCATTTCCTGAAGCTTGACAAAGCTCCCTCCAGAACCACAGAACTAATTTTACAACTCTTGTCACTGTCTGAGTAGTACTTCCATTGATTAATAAATTCACAATTTGACATTTAAATTCGGTGGATCATGGACAGATTGATCACTTAAAGGCTACAGGAACAATGCCTGACACAGACAGCTTGGCTTTCTAAGCGAGATCAATTTGCCTCATCACTGTTAAATGTTTTAATGGCATGTTAGCTAATTGATATTGCTGCCTGTCCTTGTCTGAGTGACATATCTGGCAAACATTAAAACGAACGGCTCGTGGGTTGAGTACTGGTGCCGCACACTGTTATCTATCTCAAATTTCAAGCTATCACCTTCCACCCAATATTGGATGGGAAGTTGGCAGCATCAGGGAGGTTCATTGGACAGTAAATGGCTGCAGAAAGACATATCTGAGAAGCAGTCTGGTGTAAGTCAATGTCATCACACACTGGAGGAATAATAAGCTTTAACTGAGCACCTTGATGTGTGCACACATTTGTAAGACTGTCTTGGTGCAGCCTGACGTCCTCTCCACATGATTTATGATAAACATTGCGGATCTTGGTGCACAAGGGTTCTGTGCTGTGCAGCAAGTCAACTTTGAGGCTGTGGAATAATCGCATACATATCTGTCCTGCAGTCTTCGGATGGCTGCAGGGATTTAATTTAACTGATTAACTTTAATTACCCAGCCTGGGAATCACAAGAAACTGTAACTTGAAGATTAAGCGCTTTTGGGTACTTTACCAGCTCTACAGTGAGGCAGTGAAATGGAAATGGATCATTGTATGCCTTTTGGATTATCCTGGAATTCAGCCTAGAGACTTCTTTTTTTTTTTTTAATTCATTGCAGAGCAACTGACTGTGGAAAAACAGTGAGTGTCTGTAACTGTGCATTCAGACAGAAAACAACAAAACCAAAAACCATGACAACTGTGCCAAGATGAGAAAGCGTTGAAATGTGCAGCTAACTGCACAATCAGATTCAGTAGAAGTTCAAACTGGTGTCTGGTTAATCAGCATCACTCAGTCCACCTTTATTCTTCACCAGTTTGTACAATCATTGTAGTAGAAAACTTCAAAGAAGTTTCTATGGTCGGACCATATCTGTCATTAAAACATCACCCAAGAAGGGCTCCAAATGTGTCCCAGCATTTTGAAAAGGTCAGAAGTGTGTTTTGTAAAATAATATAAAATTTTTAAAAAAATGAAAAAAAAATGAAACAAACAGAAAATGTGTGACTGATAAGTGTCAATATCCACTTAGGAACGGTAAATTTACCTGACATGGAAACAAAATTCTGCCTCAACACAAATGATCAGTGAAATTTGATACTACAAAGTGCAGATACTTATGCAGTGACTTCAAATAAAACCAGGGCCTGTTGTTTGTTTGCACACACAAGGTTCAATAACAGAGAGAGAAGCAGCAGTTTTACATCATGTCAAAAATTCAAATCTATAGAATACACCAAAATTACTGTAATCCTAGCTTTACTGCTTTACTGAATGCATTATTATTATGAGACAGAAGTCAGAGGTGTACTTGTTTCTGTACAGCAATCTATCTTGAACGCTGAATTCTGATGCCTTTCAACCATATTTCCCATTGATATGGCTCTATGGGTCATCATGTTAACTGCTTTCTCCAGAATTGAGGAGTTCCATCTTTCCCATTGGGGAGCGATGGTGGAGATGCTACAGGAGTAGAAAAACCAGGGAGCTCATTTGGTCAGCAAACTGGACTGGACAAGGAAGTCTCTCCACAGGAGGGGCCAGACTCTGTTCATTCTTTCTTGCGGAGGCCATGGTTCTTTATTGCATGTGGCACCGATCAATGGAATTTTCTATGCTGTGGTATGTTGGGGGAAAAGCCTGAGGGTAGACGACACCGACAGACTCAATAATCTTATTCAGAAGGCAGCCTCAGTCCCCGGGGTGGATGTGGTCAAAATTCCCGTCCACCTCTTACACCAATGAAGTGATCTGGTTATCCATTCAGGCAGACTAAGAATGACTAAAGGCTCCGCTGGACGCCATAGGAGGTCTTTCCTCCCATCCAGTTAATTCCTGATCTTTCTGCTGAGTTGTATAATTTTACAGCTTCTACAATCTTAAGCAACTGTTACAAAGCAATTCCCCTGCAGGGATTAATGAAGTTTCCTGATTAGTTATTAAAGTTAATAAAGTTTTTCCTGATTTTGATGATCAGCAGTGGTGACGATTTTAGTAAGAGTTTCTGTATGCTGTTTTGAAAACAGCCCATGTGCTTTGACGTCTTACTGTGCTGCTATTCTGAGCCAAAGTGCATCTGTAGGGGCCTTGAGATGGTGTACGTGATAAACAGGAGACCAAGTTACTAGTCACAAAGCATGTGGACTGAAGCCTTGGTTTGAAGTGACTGATATTCCAGGAAGATACGTGAACAATCAAATCAGGACAGGGATACTCAAACTGACAAAATGGCCGAGAATTACAAAGATACATGGTATAATCACAAACATATAACACCAGAAAAATGCAAAATGACTACAAAGAGATAACAAATGACAATGAAGAGGTGTAAAATGACAAATCTGAAACATCCACAAGGAGATGCAAACCACTTACAAAGAAGAAAAATGTTCGACTAAGAAATATGAGCATGTTAACCTACTAAACTAACAGTGACTACAGTAATATGCCATTGTTAGCATGTTGGGATGGTGACTGCATTAGCTTTTAGCTTAAAACACAATCTAAAAGCTTGATTCTGGCCTTGTTTCTATTGGTAAAAGCAGATGTGACATTTCAGTTAACACTGATGGGCCTCTCTAATACAGATACTTTAGGCTTACATTAAAGTTTATTCTTGAATCCAGACATTTGCCAAAATGGTCCCATTTCAAAGTCCAATTATTAGTTTCTTCTGGAGGTTTTAGGTTTTAAAGAGCATATTCTTTATCACTGAGCTAATGCTGAGCTACTGCAATATGTCTCCATGATAACTGAGTCTACTATTTAATAGACAATCTGCTGTTTACATGATTGATGAATTTCTTGGTATCTCATGTTCAACTGCTTTGACATCTTATTGTGCTGCTATTCTGAGCCAAAGTGCATCTGTAGGGGCCTTGAGATGGTGTACGGGATAAACAGGAGAGTCAGAGAGGGAATATAGTGATAGAGAAATAAACAGAGATAAACTGTGAATGGCGGATAGATTTCTAACTGGATGTGAAAACTTCCAATTTGCAAAAGTCTCAAGGAATTAATTCTCAATATCTGTACCAGATGGTAAGAAAACAGCTTCAGCTGAGAATATAGGAAGTGGGACCGATATTTTTATTTGAAGCAGCGACAAAGCAGGTATGTGTTTTGTGTGGTGGATGATCCATTGTCACATATTCACTTCATTTTCTCTCCTTCTTTGTCTTTACTCACTCACTATTATTTTCAACATTGTTGTTTGGACAGAAATATTTCCTGGAGTGCAGGAAACAATAGCTTTGTCTAGTATGTGTGTTTAAGCGTGTTGACAGCATCAAGTGAAATCTGGTTTGCCTCCAGTGAGCATGTCAAGAAATATGTACTGAAAAAGACCCAAAAATGCTTATGTTAACTCTGCAAGTGACTTCTAAAGATGAACTAAAGTGCACAAAGGCCGAACAAAGGTGGGCAACAAATCTACAGAGAGCAACAAAAATGTTTACACCCATGCCAACTTTGGATTTATACTGAATTTGTATTTGTTTCTTCTGGCTGGAATGTCCCAGTAATCTAGTTCTAATTTTCTTTCTTTCTTTTTTTTTTTTTTTACCATGTTTAAATATATTTCTGAATTTGTGCAATTTTTTTTTTGAAGAACATGCAGCTTCTATACCATTCCAAAAAGTTCTTGTAATTTCTACCTTATCCAAGACCATTAATACACTGAGCTTACATTAAGGGTCCTTTACTGAGAAAGAGATGCATTTTGTGGCTCATTCCAACTGGAGGAAAGGCTACAAAGTCATATCCAAGTGTTTCCCAGGCTCAATGGCTACGGTGTAGACCATCACCAAAAAGAACAAGGAGTTTCACACTGGGAAGGATCTCAAAAAGTGCGGTAGAAAGCTAAGAGTGACCCCCTACATTGGAAAGTATGGTAATGCAAGAGGCCAAGAAGGATCCCCACCGAGACCATTCTGATGAATCTGTGCATTTCTGGTACCAATATCTCAAGACAGGCACACAAAAGCATTCCTAGGCTTTGGCTAATTTTACTTGGAAAAGAGGAAATCCTATGAGAATAAAAAATACTTTAGCGTATATTTGACCTTTGTTTTCTTTATATCTAATTCTTTCAACGTTGAATGTCAATAACTAGACTTAGAGAAAAAAAGACAAACTAATCTGGCACATTGTGAAGTAGAGGAGGAATGGAAATTTTAAAAAGGGGAAAAGAAGAATGAGTTGTGTTGTTTGTCTATGTCCTGTAAATCTCATTGAGAATCAAAGACCCGAGTGAATCTTGAATGTCAAAAGACCTAGAGGTCAACAAAAAAGAGGGAATTCCCCACAAGAACACTGAAATAGTTGAATTTCATCATTGACATTGCTAAATTATGTCCCATTGTCTTTTGTAACTTTTTTATGTTATTCAAACCAGAGTGAACCTATTGGCTGAATAAAAAAAAACAAACAACAAAAAAACAGTCATGCTAAATCAAAATTGGGTACAGGCATAAATAATAGATAGATGTAGCTTCATTTGAGCAATAATGGCAATAAGGACGTAGCCCTGTGAAAGCGATATGTTTTCACCTATCAAAGGATGCTGTCAATCCATGAACCTCTGGGAAATGGACCCTGAACGCTGCCTCTGGGCAACTCTGCTCTTACTCTCACTTATGCTTGGACTTACACAGTGATTACTCATCTGTTTGGCCACTGGAGGTACAAGCTGAGTCAACCAGAGTTTATCAAATGAGAACCAGATAAGCATTCACTCTCCATCATGACAACTGGAAATCAATGAGCCATCATGTACTTTCATGTGTGTGAAAGCTTGCCTTAATATGAGGACAACTGCAGAGGAAAGACATGACTTGAATTGTCAATGGATCACTAAAGTTAGCAGGACAACCTTTGTGGGAACCATAAATTACGGTTTCAGTATTCATATCTATGCAGTAATTTCTGATATTTCCAGCTAAATTCAAGTGATGGAATTACTAACAAACAAAGTAAAGTCATTAGTTAATCATTAGTTTTGCAGGAATTTGGCCATAAACCAAAGCAAATAAATGAGAATTTGTATCTGATATTGGGACTAGATTGGCAAGAAACTGTCAAAACTATTTCAATTAATCCTGATCTAAACATATGTCTATGCCACATATTGTCAACACGATAATGCATCTCACTCTAAAAATTGATCCTCATGGTGGCCCTAATGGAAAGGTTTGCTGATCTTCAAAGTCATTATCTGGGAACCATGAATGTCTATACCATCTTTGACACCAATCCATCAAGCAAGAATAGCAATAGTTTGTGGCTTGACCGGCTGGCGGTGAAAGTAGAAAGGTCAAGGGGTCATCAACGCAGTAGGGAACCTTTTTCTGGGAACCACAAATGTCTCTAGAAAATTCCACAGTGATCCATCCAACAGCTATTTCAGATATTTCTGCAGCACAGCTTTTGAAAAGGAGTCCGCAGCTACATAAATCATCCAAAATTCAAAGCCGTCTCAAGAGCTGCATGTGGGCATTCACAGAGTGAGTAACAATAACTTTTCAACCCATAGTATTTTCTGTGTGCATCAGAGCATGTGCTCATCTTTGTGATTCATCAACCCCGGTGAATCCTGAACTTCACGTAGTTCCAGGCTTCTGATTAGAGCTTGGGTTGGATCTGGGGAATGATGCATCTGGTGACACTCCTCCAGCTCTCCCACTCACACACTTCCCTACACTTCTTTTTCTTCAGTGTAATGGACTACAGTACACACGCACACGCACACGCACACGCACACGCACACGCACACGCACACGCACACACACACACACACACACACACACACACACGGGTATTCCCCTAACCCCTGAGCTCCTCCTTATCTCAGTATCTGTGTCTCTAATAGTGAAGAGGAAGATTTCTTGCCTGTGTGAAGACTGAATAACACTGTGTGAACAACTATGTGTCTGCTTCTGTGAGAAAGAAAGAAAGAAAGAAAGAAAGAAAGAAAGAAAGAAAAACTCCTAAAGGTCACAAAACACCTGGACTGGAGCCTTGGTTTGAAGTGACTGACTTTCCAGGAAGATATGTGAACAATCAAATCAGGACAGGGATGTTCAAACTGACAAAATGGCAGATAATTACAAAGATACCAATATATGATGCCAGAAAAATGCAAAAATGACTACAAAAACATAACAAATAACAATGAAGAGGTGCAAAATGACAAATCTGAAACATCCACAAGGAGATGCAAACCACTTACAAAGACAAACAGACATTAAACAATGAAGGACACAAAACAAGTGCAAAAGGATGTTCGGCTAACACATATTCGCATGCTAACCTACTAAACTAACAGTGACTACAGTAACATGCCATTCTAAGCATGTTTAAAGGTTGACATTAGCTTGTAGCTTAAAACACAACCTAAAAGTTAGATTTTGGCCTTGTTTCTATTGGTGAAACCAAATATAATGTTTCAGTTAACACTGATGGGCTTGTCTAATACAAATACTTTAGGCTTACATTGAAGTTTATTCTTGAATGCCGTAGTTTGCCAAAATGGTCCCATCTCAAAGTCCAATTATTTTTGTCCTTCTGGATGTTCTTCATCACTTGAAATGTGTGAAATGCTAAGAAATCAGATTAGGTGCTGAACTCCTGCAAGGTCTCTCCATGACAACTGAGTTTAGTATTTAATAGACAATATTCTGTGTTTGGAAACTCCAAAAATGGCTTCAAGGGTGTTTGAACTAGATTTTAAAGTTGAGCACAAACACTTTTCAAACCATTTAGCCTGGCTGTTAATCCTACCTTGGGTAAAATGGGGATTTGTTTGAATGGGATCTGGCTACGTGACCACGCATGTTGCTATTCTCAGCATCTACAGCCCTGTAGAGTGAAGCTCTTAGCTACTCGATTGGAACAAATAACTCAGCCTGAGGTCCTTCAGCAGGAGCGTTCAGATTCTTACAAAGGCTTGCATGGTAAACAAGTTTTAGTCAGAGCTCCCGAACACTAACATGCTGTAAGCTCAGGTCAGCTTCAATCAGCGTGTCCTTGCAAATCACTTCTCAAGTTACACTTATACAGGAAACATTCTACAATGTCTCTCAACCGTTTTCCTTCCTCCCCGAAGCTTGCCTGTGTATATTATTCTTGGAGGGCAGCACTAGGTGAAGGTTTGGTCAGATGGGTTGAATGCGGTTGGTTTGAGGGTGTTTTGTGGATGTCCAGCTACACTGAACAGCTTTTGTTGCAAAATCTAAAAGGCTTAGTGTTAAGGTCACTGTTGAAACTACAGTGAAAAGCGAATGCTTGGAGAAATCGACATTCTGCAAGTCCTAGGAAGTGTTCTCAAAAGTTTGGTACCAGAAAGAAAACAAAATTTGTAAAACAGAGCAATTAAATGATTGTTTGACAAGACTTGTTCAATGATGTGAAATTTGACTGATTGCTTGACCTTTTTTCCACAGGATGCAGGTTTGACAGATCAATAGTTATTTTGTCCGTCAACAAATTACAACTCAACACAGTTTACAGAGGATGACAGAGGACTGCTACCTCATCAAGTACTTCAAGGATGAGGCAAAACAAACCAGATGAATCTTCTTATGCTGTCCTCAGTCTAGTTATAAAGCAACTTTTTTTCTCCAAAACTGTCTGTTCCCAAACCACAATGTCTTCCTGATATTCATTTTACCACCCAAACCCTAAACACGATCTTTGTGCCCAACTCTAACCAAACCTTAACATTGCCCTTTATATCTGCCTACATCATGCATCACTAGCAGATATAGGCAACTCACACTGGATGACATTTGAAATACATGCAACCTACAGCTGTGCAGCATGCACAGTTCTGGAAATGTCTTACAAAGTACTGAATTAGATTTTATTTATTTTAATTGAAGGCCAAAGCAATGTCCTCTTTTTGATTATGAAGCCTCATTAAATTTGATTTGTTTGCTTTTGAAAGAGTTACATTGTTCTTACTTTGGTCAGAGTAAAATGTTTACAAGCAAAGCTATGTTTCAACTGAATACTGACCCTAACAAACACAGATTCCAAGATCATTCATATTAGATTCCGGTTCCGGGTCGCTGTTCATGAGGCTGACTGGTCGATTCATAGAGCAATTTTTTTATTTTATTTTATTTTTTTTTAAATTGACCCCTGGCAACAAAGTTTTCAGAATCTGAATCTGATTTAGTTTAGCAGCTTATTCAAACTAACAAAAACCATGCCACTAAACTCTGAGAGAAAACATTTAAAGGCCTTTGACTGTCTTTGAAGAATTTTAATTTCCTGAACACCACAGACAGATCAAATCATGAAATGGCTACAATTCTTAAAGGCGGAGAAGTGGAATAAAATTTATAATACCTAATGTTGTTGTACATGTCTCTTAAACTCCACACTAAAACAGAGCGCAGAAATATGCCAGATTTGTTGCTGCCATCAGTCTGCTTTCTGAAGTCAATGAAACATCTAACTTAGATGTGATTGCGGATGTCCGTGCGTGTACACGTGCTGCCACTTTCTTCTGAATGTGAAAACACAGAGACTGCAGATTTCTCGTGGGTTTGTGTCATATACTGGTGAGACTTCGTCCTGTCACTCACACAGATTTCAGTGTATCATTCCATATCCTCAAGCTCCTTTTCTGCACAACGACAGCAGCAGTGCAAAGCGGTGGACAGCTCTGTGTGCAGCCATTACCCAAGTGCACAGGTAGCCTACCTCTAAATTTTTAATGGAAGCCGTCCTCCTCTCTTGCTCCCTCTCTGTCACAGCAATAACAATAATTGATTTACGTGTTAAGACCATTTAATGCTTTTTCCCTTTTACTGCCAGTCCACACATTTCAATTAGCTTGACAAAGAGTGGTTTTTACCTTGCCGAAATGCATAACAGCAGCTAATAAGTTGTGTGCATGAGTGTGTGCGTGTTTGTGACTGTGTATTAGTGAGGAGGATAAAGAGAGAGAATGGAAATAGGAGATGACATTAGTTGACTGTTAATTTGACAATTACCCAAAATGGACACTGCAGGGTGAATGCAATAGTGCCATAACTTTTTAGCGAGAAGTGTTCTGAACACAGCTGCATCTCAGCGGAACTGTACCATTAAAGTTTTGACTTTGGGCTCAGCTATTGCATCATGAGAGGAGATAAAGTTGTAATCCTTGAGTTCCTGTTTTTTTTCTTTTTTTCTGGTGAAGATAGTCTTTGTTGTTAAGCTTGTTCAACTCCATTCTGACCTGATTTTTACTTTTTTCCTTTTCTTTTTTTTACCCTTGTCATTGTAAACCATGCAGACTTACTGTGTAGAATCATTAAGTAAATTGTTAGCCCCATAAATTCAAACTTGTTTTGCATTGCTTGACTTGTCGTATTGAAATATTATAACCCAATTGGAGATACAGTACCTGTCATAGTACAGTCAATACTACCTAGCTAAGCTGCTGACATGTCTGTATGTTAACACTGATAATCTTAACATGGTATTTCAGTATATTTCAGGTTTGTGGGTACAATTGACACTGTTGGGATTGCTATAAGTTTTATAAATCAGTGTTACTTGGTGTGACATAAATATATGTACAAAATCAAACATAATCCTAATCCATCTGATAGACATAGCACTCAAAATCACAATTCTCCACATTTAAATGACTCTACCGGAAAAGTGAGGGCACCATCAAATTTACTAAGGGTCCATTCATCTATAAAATTTTCTAGCAATCGAGTAATATTTCAGTGTAAAACCAAGCCATGAGCCACCTGACCAACAAACTACAGCCACCAGACACTCATCATGACTGCCATTGCTAGCAAGACTTCTTTTTTTAAAAATTTTTTTATTGTTTTTTGCCCGTTTGTGATGTCCGAGGCGTTGCATTCACCATCGTGTTCACCAGGCAGCATAATCTACTACGGTGACCTAAAAATGAGTCACCCTCTGTGATACTAGAAAAACCCTGTTTAGGCCCAAAGACAACTGCATGGACCAATTAATTTCAGTTTGTGGGGCAGAATTTTAGCCTGGATTTCTTTATATTCTGAGAAATATTTGCTATTAAGTCATGTTACTTTTTGCATTATAATCACGGTGGAAAATATGGGCACAGAACACTCACTTGTATTCCTGTTTACAGTACAGGAAAAAAAAATCAGCAGAAATTTTCAAATGTGAAGGAACCAAACGGTTGCAGAAAGCAGATGTGACATTCAAAGTGGACAATCGTCTTCCCAACCTGGTGAATCTGAACGAGGACCCTCAGCAGTCTGACATGCTTCTTTACATGATCAAAGCGGGTCAAACCACAGTGGGCAAACTCAAATCTGGATCCAGCTATGACATCCAGCTGACTGGAGCCCTCACTGCTGACCAGCACTGTGTTATACCCAACATTCATGATACTGTCAGCATCACTCTGATGAAGAATGCCAAAACCCAGTCATGCAACAGAGGCGCAGTCTGGAAAGGGGGTATCATGCTGGACAGGTGCAGGCAACAGTCACAAAGACTTTGAATGTGCCCCCCCCCCCCCCCCCCCCCCCCCCCAAAAAAAAAAAAAAGAAAAAAGCTACGTGCAGCTTAAAGAGCTGAGGTCAAGGCAGAAATTGAAGAAACAAATTTACAGGCAAAAGAGGAGATGATGCAAGGTATCCAAATGGTAAATAAGGCGGCTCAGAAATCAGAGCAGAGGGCGCTTTATGAAGACAGAATCTGAGCCCTGGAGAGAGGGTTAAATGAGGCGACTGAACTTAGACATTAGCAGGAGTCAGTCAGTCTTAGCAGTTCTATATACAAGATTTAAATACTATCAATATAGGCAGCAAACAACCTCTCACACCATGTGTTTTCAGTGCACAGTCCGGAGCATTCTTGTGGTATCCCCAAAAACAAGGATTGAAAAAATAAAGCTTTGCCAGGATTTTATTTAACAAATTTAGGTGTATATGTTTAATTTGAGGTCAGAGTGAAACTCTACACTTGTTTGCTGCTCTCCTCTGTTACTCTTGTGTCTGTCATCAGTGAAACAGACACGCACAGATTGGAGCACAGTCGGGTAGAAACAGGTCAAGTGAGCATAAAATAACTAGAGTTGTTACAGCCATTCAATATATGTTTGAATAGTTGTGGGTACAAAAACTCTGTGGTTGTAATTACAATGCAAACAGAAGTAGGATTCTGACTGATTTACCTGCCACATTTGATCTGAGTTGTTGGTACTCTTGCAAAATTCAGAGGTTCTAAATGTTGCATACAGCACCTTTATTATTTCTGTCATATTGCTTTTGTACAAAGATACACGAACGCTTCATTGGGATGTGCATTATCCTGTATTTTAGGTCAATAAGAACATATTGCAGTGATTTCAGGTTCATAAGTCTCTTCTGTCGCCCTGTTGGCGTCAGACTGGTGGTGTCTACTTCATAAAAATCTTTAATTGAGTACTAACGATGTGGGCTAGTACAGATTGTGCAATTATGTCCTAGTCCAGTTCATGAAAGATAAATCTGTCAGGATCCTTTGTTTTTTTTTTCTAAGTAAAAGTGCCATTCCACCTACTCAAGTAGCTTTTATGTTGGTTATTATGGCAGTTGGAGTGGAGCGAGATGGGAAAATGAGCAGAGAGAAAGCTGCAGCAGCAGGTCTTCTTCCAGATTTCAATCACAAGAAGAGCCTTGAGAGCAGCATGTGGGCATTAGCAGATTCAGCAACAAAACTACCTAATGAAAAGCCAATCATGACGGCCTGTTTGAACTGTAAGCGATGGCTCTTTGTAAGTCTATGAACCTTTTCTCAGGTTCTCACCTGGCGTCCTTCTGTGAAGTGAATCCAGAGCTGCTGTCACACACCTTTGCTTGAGAAATGGCAGCTGTCATTTCATAATTACGGACCATCCAAGTGTGTTTTATGAGATTCAAGGAATAACAGAAATTAAACAGAAGGCTAATTAACCAATTTTGACTAAAAACCCTTAATGCTCCTCTTTAGTGGAAACTGTTTTGTCAATAAAGAATCTCTGCAATACCAGTGAAGAACATTCATTCATACATAGTGGGAAGTTTCTCAGTTAAACTTCTGTCCGCCATGTAAGACTGTCTGGTTGAGCAGGTGAAGTCTCATTGGAACAAAGTCTCATACCACTCAACTGTTGCAGTGTAGTATCATATCAACTAATGTCCAATTTGAAGTTAGACAGGAAGTAAAAGTTTGAGTTTGGAGGTCAGGTTGGTGGACAGGCCAGTGTAGCCCATTTCCCCTTCTTGCAGTGAACCTTCATTTTTTATTAACCATGGTCATGTTTCCATAGCTTCAATAAACTCTTTGTATATTTCCATTTGATTTTACAATAACGTGATCATCAATGCTCATTAACCGGGCTGACATCATTGTTTTTTCAGTCATTGTATGATTAAACTGTGTTTATTGATAAATGTGCCACAAAACTGTATTGAAGCCACTGTTCAAGTGTTATGATTGAGAACTCTTTTGCTGCTGTACCGAAGCAATTTCAGGCAATACTTGTGGTAAGTATTTGACTGTATTTAAAGGTTACAAAGACCAGTTGTGTTTTCTAGGATGCAACATGATTCCACACTTTCAATTCTGGTAATTACATTAGATAAAGTGGAGCTCTATACAAATAGTACTGCAGCTGTAGCCAGGGTTAGTTTCTTCTGGAAGGTCTGCTCTCATGTCCCCATGTTACATTAACTGCCAAAGAAAGAGTTCTGGCAATACTGCCATATATGCATATCTGACTAATGAATTGCTGAAATTGAAATGTCACCAGCTCAGCAGAAGAGTCTAATTGAGTCTTTGTGCCAACATGTTGGCGGAAATAGCAGCACAGAAAACAAGAGCTACAATCTAGACGTTGTTAATGTGGTAAATGACTATTCTAGCTGGAAACGGCTGATTTTTAATGGAATATCTCCATAGAGGTACAGAGGAACATTTCCAGCAACCATCACTCCTGTGTTCTAATGCTACATTATGTTAGTGAACTGTGTTCAAAGGCTAATTAATGATTTGAAAACCCTTGTGCAATTATGTCAGCACATGAATAAAAGTGTGCGTTTTCATGGAATACATGAAATTGCCTGGGTGACCTAAAACTTTTGAGCAGTAGCGTATGTCTCTGTAAATCACGTCATTTTTGAAATCTGAAAATATTCACAGTGCACCACCAAAATAAGTTCTCAAAGTGGTTCCACTCTAGAACCATGTTACCACCAAACCAAGTAAGATGTTGCACTCCTGATGTGACTTCCTCTGCTACAATGGCTGCTGTTTGGTCTCTAGGTCATATGTGCAGACCAATCACCAGCTGACTGACACAGAATGTGACATTCTCTTCTCTGCTCCAGTTTGCAGTCAGTGGAGAAATTGTAAATGTGCAAAGGTGGTCACAAAAACATGGTGACATAGGTCCCGATGTTTCACATTATGTTTCTCTGTGCACACGAAACAAGAACATTGTCAGAACTTTGTGATAGCACCACATGTAAGATACTGTAAGATGCTGGATGAGGGAATAGTTCTCTGTGTGGATTCTATCTGAATTTGAGTGAGAAGGCTATATGATGGTTTCAAGTCATGCAAAGCTGACTTTTTAAAAGAGGGACACCTAGTGCACAGAGATCTGATTCTCATTAATCACCCAACACTGACAGCCCTTCAGATGTTCAATCCATTAGATGGACCAACATAGCGGCTCGGTCGCAAACTTTCTCATTTATTACATCTAGTGGCCCACTAGTGTACACCCACCAATTGGGTGATATTTAGATATGGTGCGTTTCCATGTGAGAAATAACACGTGGACACGTAACGTTAAGTCAAAAATAAAGACTGAAATAGACACAACCTTTGGAAGAAATCACAATTTTGTTCCCTGTGCCTGGAATCATGAATCAATTACATACAACAGGGACGCGATGATCAAGCCACCAAATATTTCATCGTTCAGTTCTCACAGCGAACATGCTCATTACGAAGAGATGATTCAATTAGTTGTTTGTGAGAAGGCAGTCAGACTCAGCTGCACATCGATTTCACACAGAATACCGTCTTCGACCATTAGCTGTGTTATCTGTTGTGTTGCGCTGCAGCAATTCAAGCAAATGCACTCATATTTACTCCCCTGACACTCCATAGACAGTGGGGATGAGAAGAAATGCCAGTCAACGGCACACAAATACATTCTATTTCTATACACGCCACACTTTTAGGTCTGTATGGATATGAAAATCACACATATGACTGATCTAGTAAATATAAATTAAGACTCCACTGGAAAAATGTACCGTAACACACATACAAATACAGTATGTACAAGTGGGATGCAAATATATTCAATGACATCTTTGCATCCACATACGCACTCTCAGGTGGGCCACCCTCACATATCATTCACCCTGGTTAAGTGATGCAGGACACCTAACTACAAAGCAGACACAAACACACACACACACACACACACACACACACACACACACACACACACACACACACACACACACACACACACACACACACGCACACACTCATCCTCCTTCATCTCTGCATGTGTTATGAACCTGTCACTGCGCTGTTGATGGATCGAGTCCCTCATGGGTTCAAAACACAGGGTTCACCCCTTTCTAAAGCATCAGCACTTCAATCGGGCCCTTATTAGTGTCTCTGTATGTCTGTGTGTGCATGTATGTGTGGGAAGAAACGTCTTTCATGATCTCTGCGCATGTGATTGTGTGCGTGAGCGAAGTGAAGGGTGGTATAGAGCAAATGTGTGTGTAATGAGGTGGAAATAACCGTCTTTCAAGATACTTCCCTCAGTGCGAACTCCCATACATCTTGTTAACTGACAAAGCTTTGAAGACGAGTCTTTTTAACTTAACGTGGCAAAGTCGAGAGCACACTGACGCATGCGCACACGTGCACATAAACAGAGGCACATGCCCTATATGATGCAAGAGGTGGGATCAAAACCGCCACAACGAGCAAGAACACAGGTGAAGGGAATTTGACATGAATCATTTTATCAGACAAAAGAATTAGGTTGTCAGAGAGAGAGCGATGAAAAGAGTCGGTAAAAAAGAAAAGGAAAAGTTAGGCAAATACAGACAGGAAGTAAAATTTAATGGAACTCTGAGGACAGAAAACAAACAAACAGCAGTACAAAAGCCCCTTTTACAAAGATTGTAGAAGAGTAGGCAACAAATGACTCGTGCATGCTTGATGTTCAGAGTGTTCAGTGATCAAAAGCAACAAAATGTAAAGTGGCATCAGCTTAAAATCACTTGTTTTCAGAGTTGAAACTTAATATAGACATTACAGCTGTGACTATGTTGCCCATATTCACTTCCAGTGGCAATTATTCAGCAGTAGATAGCTTGTCACTGAAGTTAATTTCAAAATTAAACACATATTAAATCAATATCTCAATGTAAAATTGGACTGCATGAAAGATATAAGACAAATCCAGTAATTTGCGTATATGTTTAATCCACCAGTCAGATCTGCTCTGCATGAGTGCAATTCTAATACGATTGTCTCACAGTTCATTTGAAGGCAAGACTGACACTAGTTGTGCAAAAATGTGAATCTGGATCTTTCTCACAGAACGGCAGCTGGAGTGAGTTTGGATTCACAGCAGTAACAATATATTCTAATGAGAACCTGCCACAGAAAAACATGAGACATAAATGGCTTTTTATTGAGCATCATCCAGTGTAGATTCCAGTGTATTTCAGTGTAGCATATTCCCCACTAATGTGGCTGTTGTAGCTGCAGGGAGCTGATGCTAAATTGCCCTGCTAAATGCTGTTCACATGCTGTTTTGTGCAGCTCCTCATTTCCTTGAACCTTTGCAGCAAAGGTGGAGGGAGCAAAGTTAGCAGGAGTTTTGCTGTAGCAGGAGATATTTTAGAAACTTTTACCGATTGCAAGTTGCGGTGTATGATGCAGACCATGTTAGCCTGTCATTCTTGCCATACTATGTGTTTTAATATACAATTCCTTTTTTCATTTTAGATCCATTGTTGCTGTGAAAATAGGTCATCTAACGTCTTTTGCATCATAGTTTTTGCTGATCGAATGAAGCACCGCTGAGTTTAGAGCACTTGTGATCCATGTGAGCTAAGAATTGTTGCTTCACTCATAAAATTTTAAATATATTACTTCATTGGTGGTGTTGCTTTGAAGAGGCAATAACACAACACAGAGGCAGTGTGTCTATTGCATGTGGAGCACTAGTGTTTCTGATCATACATACAAACCATTGGTCAACATTTGGAATATGCTGCAGCAGTGATTAAATCATTTGCACAGGCTTACAGGCAGAGTTAAAAGATTAACAGAAACAGCTCAATTTCTGCAAAACAAATATGATTTCTTTGACAGTTGCCAGGATATTAGTTATGGAAGGAATCACTTTGACAGCAAGATAAAAGTGAACATCTTCACTTGGTGAACTTCGTATTTGTATCGGAAGCAATTCAATCCAATATCTGGCTAAAGCTGAAATCTGTACTCACGTGCTCTAATTGACAATGGAAGTAAACTCTCATTGTCCCTGATTGTTAAACTATGCTGATTGTAGAATAAATACATGCACAATCGTACTGACATGGAAAAAAAACTGAATAATTTAGTGCAGAAACATCTGCAGAGTCTTATCCCCCAAATAAGACACAAGGGCTCCATGAGTGACTTGATGAGTGCGTAATCATATGTTGCGTTCTTCACAGTCCCAGATTTCATCCCAGTTGCACACAGGAGGGACATTTTGGAGTCATGTGTTAGACAGCAATCCTCCACCTGTCATCACTGAGGGAATATATTCAGGGAGAATGCTTTACATAAACTAAATCTATGGTAATGGATGCTGAAGAGATTCTGGAGGAATGTGACGCAGTGGCACTTTATGTTGGTTTTATCTCCAAAATGTACAACATATTTCTTAGTTAAAAATCTTTTGAAAATTGGGAGAGTATTTATCATATTTACCAGCATCCCGTTCTCTATGTGTGGATTAAGGTTTGAGCTGGAGTAAACTGCTGACAACCCCAAATTCCTCAGTTCTTCAGAACAGTAGTTCTAGCAGGTCCACTCAAGGTTTATACAATGGAAACAAGATTATTCAGCATCATTTCAGGAGATCTGCCCAACCATGGAAACATATTCCCTGGAGAGAATATTATGGTATACAATACCCTATAGCATACACAGACTAAACTTGTAGGGAGGTACCACTTCAGTTGTGAGAGAATAATTCACATATATAAGCTAGAAGCACATACTAGGGGCCAGCCTGGCAGGAGTGTAGTGACATTTCTTGCCACTGCCTTCAATCTATTGAACAAATGAAATAGAATAACACTCAAGGCTTGTGATAATTCACCTGTGACAAAATCAGCAGGAATGTAAAGGGAACTCCCATGACCAGAAATCAAGTCACCATGGATGCGTCATTCCAACTGTTCCGAGAAAACGTCCTCCCTTCTGTCATCTCTACAGTGGGGTGATAAATATTTTGGTGGGGTCAAGTCTGGCACAACTGTTCCTCCCACTGTATCTTAATGAATGAAGGATAAGAGTGTATAAATCATATGGTCATTAACCTCTTGGATATACAAAGCTGTGGCAATGAATGACTAAGACAGATTTTAAATTGCTTTAAAAGAGTTGTTGCTTATCTGAGATTTGTTGCTGTATCAGTATGTCTCTTTTTCTCGGTCAAACTATGTAACTGCTTTAATACAGCACATTATAAAAATTTTCAATTACTTCAGTATTAGGAGGAATATTACTTAATTTGCTGTCCACATTATGCCATCTCTTCTTTACTCTTTTGGTGCTTTTGTTGTAATTGTTGCTAATTTTTGCAATGTCCATCTTCAGTATTGTAACTCTAACCATGTGTAGCATAGACTATACACCATAACAGCATAGAAATGATGGAAAATGACAAAAAGCCTGATACGTTCCCTTTAAGATGGGCTCAGGTTTGAAAACAAAATTGATTTCTAAGCCGGTCTATTAAAGTATAATACATGTCTAAGCTGTCCAGTTAGAAAACAATGCATTTCTAAGTGATGCGTTGACAGCTGTTTTATTCAAGTAATCCCTCATTGTTTGGTGCTCAAGAAAACTGATATAAAAGGACACTGGTCAGAGGAATGTGCCAGGCATATACAGCGTTGCCACCTATACACAAATCGCTGCATAAAACACGCATCTCATGCCTCGCTCTCTGACCCACACACACACACACTCAGACAGCTGTCACCGTCTGCACTCTATTAGTCTGTCTCTTCAGGACACTTCAATCAAACGGGGGCGAAACATTTTCCTCATCGTCAGCGCTGAAACAAGATCACACAGGACTGAAACCACCACGCACACTCCCACATACAAAGACAGTCCCCCTCTTTGTCCCAAGCTAACTTAACCTACATACATCAGTCATCCATCAGCATGGCCACATTGTAAAGGAGGCTCAAGGAGGCCATAAATATTTAACCCCCTATTAGATCGACCATGTTTCACTGCACAATGTCCACCCTTCATCCCCACACACACTGATACCCTCCTCTCCCCAGCAGATATGGCGAGTGAGCAGCAGTTTGTTGTTGTTGTTGTATTTCGGGTTGATGAAGAGTCAGTGGGGATGCGGGGCGGCGGAGGGTGAGGGGCACCTTTAATTTCACCCCTTCGCTCGTCTCAGGCACCAAGGGTGCAGCCGGGGCTTAATTAGAATGCATTTTAAATATTGATGGAGCTGGTTGTCCCTACTGTAAGGCCGCGCAGGGAAACCGGAGCACAGGAGATGAAACTTGATGAGAGCAAACACACACTCTGACAGCTCTGAACTGAATGGCTTATTCATTAATTAAAATAAGAGGGACTGCTGAAAAGAGGGAATGAGTGAGTGAGGTTAGAACGTCAGACACATGGACAGATTTAACTGCAGTTCAGACAAAGTGAGTCACTTGACGATGATCCCATTAACTTGAACTCTATGAGATTTTCTAGAGGAATCTATACATAAATCACTGGTGAAAATAAGCAGTTTTTTGCAGCTCTAACAACTATATCAGCAGCTTTATCATTTGTGACCAACAAAGTTAACATTTATCCTCTTATCCTGAAATTGTACCATTGGAAAACCTCATTTTAACCCCAGGAAAACTAACCCTACACAAACATATAACAGACAAAAAAATGGGTCATAAGTGTAGTTTTAATTTGTAAAAATGCTCAGCTGTTTCCTGATACATCTAGGTACTGTAGGTTTTTCTTACTTCTTTTTTTAAAATGCGACACGATGAAATTACAGATTTATTGAGGACTATTTTCATCGGCGGATGCATACACATTTAGAGAGAGCATTTAAGGCAGAAGGGTGGAAAGAACACAGTCAGAATAAACAACTGTGACCATGTTTGCTGCAGTGAAATAAAAGTTAGTTGTAAAGTTTAGCTCCAGCTTGTTTTTAGTTTGTTGACAGTGATGGATCTCAACAGCACTCAATAATAAGATGCAAGACAGTAGTTGTTGGTTTTAAAACCTATAAAACATCACCAGTCTTCCAAACTAAAATGTGTAAAATGCATAATTTCAGCTGGTGCCTTTATGATGTCATTTACCAATGCCTTCCAATACCATTAGACATCACACATGCAGCAACAACCGCTATCTAGATCTACAGCATTTAAGGGTTAAGGCTTAACAACTAAACGTAGCTGGTTCTGATGAGAGAAAGACTGTGATTAAAAGATGATCACAGTGGCTGTTGATAAGAGACAGAATGTGAGGTCTTGCTGAACCATAAAACCTTATTTGTACAGCTGCAGCAGATTTGCTGTGAGAAAAAATTTAATATAGTTTGTTTGGATGACTGATCAGTGCTGCCATTTTGCTGTCATGTTTACATGTTGGTTTACGTTGCATGAATAAATCATTTCATAAAGACAACCATTAACCTTTTCCAATCGGGAAGTCCCTGTTGATATCTATTTTTTAAAAAGCATTCTGTCACCATTTTTGAAGGTTGCAAAGTGTGGCACATTTATATGCTGCATGGTACTACTGTGGTGGAAATGGATGGAGCTTTGTTTCTATTCAGTCAAATTTGGTAGAGTTATTCTCTAATTTACAGTTTTGATTATGAAGATGAAAATAGTAACTTTTTGCTGGCATTCTTCAGATCTTCAGGTGTGACTCTTATTCATAGGGCCCAATGTTGCTGATTTTGATTTTATAGTTGTGAAGCTACGTGATCATATTCAATCTTTTTTTTTTTTTTCAGGTAGGAATTTTTAAAAATAGCCTGGAGTTTAAAGGAGTTAATTCAGACATCTGTGGAAGTAGTGTGGTGCTTTCACATGATTCTTTGGGTTATTCCACCTTAATTCACAAAAAAAAATTTAAATTGCCTCACCATCTCTTATTAGTCAGATTTATTTTTGTGCATGTCTATGTTATTATGTCAAATGTGTAAACATCTGGGATCATAGGTAACATGAGCTTTAAAGTTAAAAAATCTGTAAGAGGGCTTGGGTCATGCCGAGTTAAGCATCTTTTTCTTCATGTCTATCTGTGAAGTGATATTTGACGTACCATAAATTGAGAAATAATGTAGCTACAATCCTGATTTTATTTATTTTTTTGGTAAAACCCTTTGTTTTCTTTTTCTTTTTTTTTTCTTTTAATTCAATATGTTATGATCCCAGATTTTAGTCTTGGTCAATTCGATCATTTTTCATGACTTTAAAATTAAATCTGTTGAATTAAAGGTGGTCAGGTGTGGGGCATTTGGTGGAGGCAGATTGACCCTTTTGGAAAATGTGATTCAGATCTAAACACAAATAACGTTTCCAGTGAACACACACACATAAACACAAAGTCCATAATGTCATCCATGAGCAAAACTTGCAGGAAGTTAAAGTGAAGCTGCTGGAGGCTTTGAAAACTTCCAGACTCCTCAATGTCACAACTGTTGTAGAAATAAAGCTTTACTCTAATGTGCCAGGACATGTTTCAGAGGAAAAGACAGAATGGAATGAAGAGGATAACATATACATATGAACCCGCAGGAAGAGCGCTTTATTTTTGCATTTAAACAGAAGAGCAACAAGAGTAAATCCATAAAGAAGTACTACACCGTTAAATTCTGACAACATTTCATTTGGATAACATCTGATAGGTGAAAATGAGGCATTGTGTACGATGAGAAAATCAAATCATAAAGAAAGCTGTGGAACGAGGCCAAGGGAGACAAGTGAGGAGAGAAAGAACAGAAGCAAATGAAAGTGAAAAAAAAAGGCTTTTGACAATGACAGTAAGAAAAAGAACAGAGGAGGACGGAGATAAAAGGAAGGACAGTTAGAGGAAGAGAAGATAAAAATCTAAAAGACTGGGGAGAGACAGCGAAGGCCAGAGGAAACGAGTTCCAATCCGGTTTTAGTGAGGGTATTTTTTTCTCGTCCTTTTTAATGTGAAAGGGGAGAAAAGTTCAGTTTGTAACACAGTGTTGTGACATATTTATGTGTCTGTCAAGAGTGGAAATTCTCCATTTGCCTTGCGCAGGGTCAGCTGGGTTACAGCACTGCTGGAGATGACAGGAGGCAAAGAAAGAGCTTGCACTAAAGCTAAGACTTCCGTCGCCTGCAGTTGTCACCACGTCAGTCAGATCCACAATCGAGTTCACAAGAACAACAAGCACAAAACCAGCTGTGACATAAGAAAAGGTGACACTGAAACTTTAATGATTCCTGCAGGGAAATCAAGATCAAAAACTCCCACACATCAAAGGGTAAGCTATAGATAAATAGAATATAAATAAAAATGATGCAAGGAAATGAAGATGTCACAGCGAGTGAAAGCAAGATGTTACAGAAGAGAAACATGTTAATTTGTTTTAGAGTGTATTATAGTTCAGTGAAAGAAGATGCAAATGTAAATGTGCATCCTGAGCTATGAACAATAAAGCAGCAAAATACACAGGAACTAGGAAATTGTGGAGCGTATTCATCAAACAAGCTTGAATAAAAATGTACTTAACCTGCTGACTATTTCAAAAGGCAAAATAAAAAACAAAATTGCACAGAAAACCATCCATCCATCCATTATCTATACGTCGCTTAATCATCATTAGGGTTATGGGGCTGGAGTCTATCCCAGCTGACTGAGGGTGAAGGCAGGAGACACCTGGACAGGTAACAGTCTATCACAGAGCTACATATAGAGACAAACAATCACACTCACACCTGCGGACAATTTAGAGTCACTAATTAACCTGAGCATGTTTTTGGACTGTGGGAGGAAGCCGGAGTACATGGAGAAAACCCACATATGCACAGGGAGAACATGCAAACTCCATGTAGAAAGATCGCAGGGCAGGATGCAAACCGGGGATCTTCTAGCTGCAAGGCAAAAGTGCTAACCACCAAGCCATTATGCAGCCTGCATAGACCCATCTATAATGGAAAATAAAATGACTGTAGAAAGAAACCATGAAAGCACAAAAAGTTACAACTTATTTTCAAATGGTGCTTGAACAAATCATATGTGGCTTTGTATTTTGTTTTAAATGAACCAGATCTAAGCTTAAAATCAAGATTTTCATCAAAATTACTTTATTCTACATGTCTTATTTAAAAAGTTTCCCATTGTAAAATGTTTCCACTATTCAAATTCTGTAAAAAACAAAACAAAACAATACAAAACAAAATAAAACAAAACAAAACAAAACAAAACAAAAAACCTCTGCAGAAGTTATGACTAACTCAGATGGAATCAACAGTCATGTGACAATAATTCAGCATCTTTTCAAAAATGCTTGAACCGCATACAGTGTACACAGAGCTGAAAGGAGACAAACTATATATATATATATATATATATATATATATATATATATATATATATATATATATATATATATATATATATATATATATATATATATATACTTCTTTACTTCCTTTTTTATTATTTATGAGATTTTATATGTGTCATACTGGACAGAAACAATATGTTTTTGAGTTCTCTCTGCTTCGAGCCATGGTTGTACCTTTTCCATAGAAATACATGATTTTGCAGGATCTTGCAAAAAAAAAAAAAAGCCCACAGTGTGTGAAAATATGACATGAGCAAAAGCTGCCTACAGGCTGCGCGGAGGTCAGAGTTAGGACAAAACTATAAGTGTTGAAAGAATAAGAAATACTTCTGTCAAATCCATTAGAAATTTAATAAACCTGATATCACTGAGTCATTTTGCTAACTTTGCAACTCTTCTTCACTTGTATCACTGTTCAGTATCTTTGAACTGTCACCTAGAGCACATAATTGCACATTAAGGGTTCCTCTGTGAAGGTTTCAGCTTTCCTCTTGTGGTGCAATGGAGCTACTACATCTTTGAAGAAGTAATCCAAAATAGTTACAAACTGGTTTGTATTTTCACTCTGGCCACAGGCGTAGCCAAATGGATTTCAAGGAGAAAACCAAGACAGCTTTAACAATGTTACCCAAAAAACATACAAGCGTATTTCCTGGTTCAACTTGCCTCCAGCACATGAGAGATTATTAGACAATTCAAATGTCCTCACATTCGTTTTGCTTCTAATTAATTTGCTTCAGATAATCTGGAGAAACCATTGGCTTCAGAACAACTCATCTTTATTATCAGACTGCTCAGGTTTGTTTGCTCTGAAGATCTTGAAGGGATGTTGCCATGTTGCCAAACCCCAGCAGTTGCTACACAACCTCATCATACCTGATCAAACACATTGCCAAAACTTTGAAAATGTGACAAATATGACATTTCCAAATGTATAATCTTGATCCTTGATTTGACACTTTGCTGTTTAATTTTATTCCAAATCCTGTAAATAAAGATTGCTGTTGCAGCATCACCTAGAAGCAAGACAGATAATTTAGACATATTTCAGGATGCTCTAATCCACTCTTGAGTTGAGGCGCAATGAAAATCACGTCAAATGTGTCTCTAAAGCAAATCACTTCCTTAGCAGCAACTTTGTTTGCACCTCAAGCAAGCACTAAAACTTTTTTTCTTGCAGTGCAGAGGAAACTTTATGGAGATGTGATACATCATCATTTGCATAAAAGGGATTGGAAGCGAGCCTGGGTATTCTCAGAGCCGCTGGTTAGAATGCAGTTTATAGTTTTAAGGTAGCAAAGCAGTTGTCAAATCTTTTTAATGTGCAAATGTATGATGCAAAGGCAGGAAAAAGTTAGAGAGATGGATGAAATAAATGGAGGGCAAACAAGAGCAGGGTGACAGCAGGAAAGCTGTGTTCAGACAAGAGTCCAAATGAGATTTACAAAGGGGAGCTAAAGTAATCATTACTGAAGCATGTCTGCAGTTTCCAAATCTGCCATCTCATTGAGTCTGGACCAGAAGCATTTTGAGCTTTTTAAATTTTATTGTATTTTCGAGAAACCTCCTATTTAAGGAAAATAATAGTTACAGAGGACTTTACAGATTAAAGCTATTATTTTTTTTGTCCTGAAAAACTAATCTTGTCAGAGGAGGGTTTTACAGCAACAACAACAAAACAAAACCCGAGGAATGAAGGAAGATAGCAGGACAGAGAATTAAGAAGGAGAAGCAGCACAGAGGGATGGTATTTAATGTTGGACAGGTCAGTCCAGGAGGAGGAGGGGAAAAGTGATGGAGAATGTTTAAAGAAAGAGACAAAGGTTCAGATGTAAGAGGGGCAGTGAGAAGGAAACTTTGAAAAGAGGGCAAAGATAAAGAAGAACACTTTAAAGGTGAAGGCTGTGGCCTTGACTAATCGTCCATACGGCTCGGTGGCAGCTGAACCACAGGGAGTCACCGTGTGTGTGTGAGAGCGAGGAGAGATGAATATGCATTGTTTTCTGTCAAACGTCAGGCTGCCAGCAGGTTGCCAGCTTGGCCCATTATAGCCAGAGAAGACAGCTAACATGGATCATGCACACGTGCACACGCACACAACACGGACACGAACGCGCTGACACATTTGACTCGGTGTGCACAGAGTGTATGTGCACATTCAAAAGCAGTCAGACAGAAACAACACCACCTGAAAAAAAAAATGACGGAAAAAAAGGAGTTTTTCACAGCACATAAACACTTCTTTCCCCTCTCTGCTCCATTACCCTTTTCTGTCTGAATTCATTCGTCTCTAAAAATCTCCTCAGCCATTTACTAACCTCTAGTTTCACTTCTAAAGTTCCTCTAAGTTGTTTTGTCCCCTTTCAGGACATGAATGTGCTTCCAATTTTACACCTCGGCCTCCTGTTTGAATATGCAGCTGTGAAAATTTGCTATAATTGTTGAAAACACAACACTCTGCATGTGTCGCTGGCAGACTTCATATTGGATACAGAGTTTATCCATATTCTTAACCTTTCGATGCACGACTGATTGGATATCAATAAGAATAAGAATAAGAATCAATATGATTCTGTCATTTTTGTCATTTTTGTTAAGAATAATCCATCCATCCATCCATCCATCCATTATCTATACACATATATACACATATATAAATAAATACACACGTGCACACACACACACACACACACACACACTCAGTACATAGACTAATACAAGCTAGCTTAGTTAGCTAGCTAGAGTTATCTAACTATAAAGCACGCTAATTTGATGATACATAATGAAAACACTCTTTGACACAAAAATCATGAATGTGCAGGTTTGTTGAAAAATATCAATTTGATGACATCAATTTTTTTTCCAAGGTTAAAAAAAAATGTAGATAGTACTTACATGAATCAGGTCTTGCTGTGTAAAATAATCTTCCTGATCAGTGACGTAGTATGTGTTATTCACAGTAAATATATTCCTGACAGTTACACTTAATAAGAATCACAAGTTTCCATGAGATTCTATAGGAAATGCATGTGTCGAATTTTTTTGATCCTCTTATGGAAGCTTGGGGTAGTAATACAAATATTATACCTTCTTAAAAACTATAAAAGGTAACTTAAAAAATTAAATGGAATGATATAAAAAAAAACATGTTTTTTGAGGAATACCTAGAATATGAAATAACAACTTTTTTTTTTTTATAAAGATATTGCAAGAAACGTCCTCACCGGGTCATTTTTGACCCACTTGCGTCTAAGGGTTAAAGAAGAAGCACAGATGTAACAGCTTCTATAGTGGACATACTGTCAGAAATTCCCTTTCATTGGACAGCGTGCTCTACATGATTTGTACATTTAACCCTGTGATCAGTTTCCATTCCATATAAGAAATGCTGAATCAATCTTGCCAGAGGGAAAAAAAGAAAAAAAAAGCATTGTAGGGGTGTATACCATCAGCAAAGGTGTACCTCAGATCTTACCCTCTGACCCTGTAGCCAACCTTTGGACAAATATGCTGAGCTACATGAAAGTCATTCTGCTTAAATGAAATAATTCCCCAACAACAAAGACACCTGAACAATGAAATGAACAAATGTATAATTAAAGCTGAAATTCTTCATCTTCACATCATTTTTATATAAATTTCATGATGGAAGCATGTTAAAGCTGCAGCAGCACCAGGTGAAATACACATAGAGACATTTTAAAATGCACTAATTCGTATGTTTGAAATAAGAGGATAGAATGAAAAGCACCAATGATGTGACCGATTGTCCAATGACGGTTCTAATAAATGATTTAGAAACAACATGACTGTGTTCTCAGTGTTGCACAAAAAGACAGAATGGAAGCATTTCTGTGTGCAGTTTGGCAGCTGAAATTATAATGCTAGCTTTAATGGGAATTTAAATCAATTGCGAATAAGTTTTCGTGAACTTTTCTCATCGTCTTTACTTCATACTTGAGATTATACAGAGCAATGTAGCAGCCAGCTGACTTTAAAAAAAAACAACTTACAGACTGCTCTGTTAGCTTCACCTGGAAGGGAGTGGAGTGGAACAACCATTGGAGACCAACACCAAGAGCAGATTTGATTTTTTTTTTTTGTTTTTTACCTTCCAGCTCCTGTGATGTTTGATTAGAGTCACCCATTTACCTCGAGACTGGTGTTTTTGGATCATTTTACTGGTGTCACTCTTTTGGCTTCCAATTCTGTAGACTGCCCTCTTTAAAATCCTTCAACTGCCATCCAAGACATAATCTTCCTCATTACACCTCTGAAAAGGGAAATTAACGTCCCTCTTAAAAAGACTATCAAATGCATCCCTCCTTTGGACACTCAGTTCAATCCCAGCCTGGTTTCTTCGCTCTCTTCAGCATTCACTCCAGTTTCATCAATTTGAGATTGAATTCCTATCAGACACTCTCTCTCACTAACCCTACAGTTACATCGACGTCTCCTTTTTGTTGCATTCTCATTTTAGAGACTCTGATATGATGAGGGACTGTGTAAGAATAAGTAATGGCACATTGTAGCGCTTGGTTTTGAGTAAATTGATTTCTTTTGAATTTTGATTGAAAAGAGTTTTGGCAGAGAATGAAATTATGTCTGCGCAAACCTACAATTGGCTTGATTATCAATTTTCCTTGGAGGTTATCCTTTAGAATTCTATTTTTGTCCTGAATGTATTTTGAAGCGTGGGTAACACAGAGAGGTCCGGCCTGAACTGCATCCCTGAGCTATTGTTGACTCATTATGTGTCTGTCTGCCAGATAATTCTGATATCTACGCTACCTTAAGGGCTTAAATGACAGTGCAGCAGAGTGTCATTTTTTAAATTTTTTCCTACTTACAGCGTGCAGCAGTTAAATGGACCATGTGCTGTTAGTTGTCCTAGATGCACACAAGAGGTTTTGCTAAGATTTTCCTCAAAGTCTGAGTTACGGTGTTCTTAAAAGAAAATTAGTTGCACAAAGCAGACATTTTCTCAAGATTACCTTAAACTGTTTTATTATACATATATTTCATTTATTTATTTATTTATTCATTTATTCATTGATATTTATTTATTTACATTTATTATATATATTTCAGTATTTTGTTATTTTGTTATTTTCATCATTTGTTTTCCCTTATCCTGGTATTGTGCTCAAGGAGCCCCTTAAAGTCAGTTGCACAAAAGACCTTTGCAACCAAAATAAGGATCAAAAACATGTACCTCTTAACCCTCCTGATGTGCTCTGGACAAATTTGGTTTTCAAGGTTTTCAACAAGTTTGGATGTGTGAAACTTACTGTCATCCTTTTTATTTTATTATAAGATAATATATGTATGTACATACATATTTCTTTTTGTGTTATTTTAGGTTTACATCAATTGGCCACAACATTATGACCACTGATAGGTGAAGTGAATAACACTGATCATTGATGAAAACTATTGTATTCAATGATTGAATGTTCTTATTCATTGTAATACTGTGTGATGTGTGTTAAAAGAGGAACAAGGACACAAGCTACTCACACAGGAGTTTGAAGGATAAGAAACCAGTCCTAACTGCCTGCATGTAGCAACCTAGAGATATGACACATGCCAAGATGTGTAACTCATGTTTATGCGTCTGTGTGCCATTTTCCACCTTTACCAGTCACTTGCCCAGACTGTGTTCATGTTGTGTGCATGTTGATTCCTTGCACAAGTAAAAGTTTGCTTTGACTTGAGAGACGACTCTGAGTATTAATTTGGAGAAGTCAAGACTCCACTGAAGAATCTTCCTGACAATCATCTTGTTATAATGCAACATTCTGCTGGGAAACCTTGAGTCCTGACATTCATGTGGATGTTTGACGTGTACCACCCACCTAAACACTGCAGGTCAAGCAACCCGTCACTCCCCATGGCAACAGCAGTCCTTGATGCCAGTTTCCATTCTCAGCAGGACAGTGCACCCTGGCACACCACAAAAACTGCTCAGGAGTGGCCCAGGGAACATGACAGAGCTAAGGTGTTCACCTGGGTTCCACACTCCCCAGATCTAAATCTTATTGAGCATCTGTGGGATGTACAGGATAAGCCTGATCTATGCAGGTCCCACCCTGCAACACACAGGACCCACAGAATTCACTGCCACCATCCTGGTGCCACAGAACAATCCATGGGGTCCTGTGTCCATGTCCCACTGGGTCAGAGGAGTTTTAGCAGCATAAAGGGGACTGACTCATGATTAGGCAGGTGGTCGTAACGTTATGCCTGATCAGTGTACATCCATAAACTAAGCTCAATATTTCTGATTTGTCCAATTCGCTGTTTACTTTTTTCTAATTTTCTTCTAACTTTAAAAAAAAAAAAAAAAAAACTATTTATAGTAAATATAATATATATTGATTCCTTCTAAATTGAATACAGAGATCCACTGTGCCCAGATGAGGAACCATAAGGGTCTGTCAACTTTTCACCATCACTACCAACAGGTGTAGTTTACTCTGTGAAATCTGTTGACAGCTCCTTGATCGACACAACTTCTTGTACAGACATTTATAATTCTCAGTAATGAATCTTACCGACGCTGGTGATCCCGACTTTTTCAGCAGCACCACCATGAGGTTGACATCTGTGGTTTTGAGCAAAATGTCTCAACAACTGTTGGGGGAAATTGGAATTATTTTCAGCACAGAATAAAATCTGTTGATTTTTCACATAGCTAAAATTCCAGTTTATCTGATATTTTTTCAGTACAAGCAGCAAAACAAATGCTGTTCCTATCAGCTGTACTTTGTTTTTAGTGTTAATTGGTACAGCTGTACAGTCTTTCTCACTGGCTGTAAAATCTGTTGCCGTGCACCATGGTGGTATGGAAAGAAAGAGGCAATAAAACAATCGTACAACCATAGTGATCATTCATATCTTCTTTTAAGTCCTGCTTTGCATACAGCATGTGGCGACGTATTCCATATTTCTTAGATGGCATAGAATCAGCCTTTAGCAATGACCACAGTGTTTAAAGTCTTTCTTCTTCCCATAGTGGTTTCTCTCAGCCTTTCAAACCACTTCAGTTCCATTGTTTGGTAGCCAGCACCTGCAAGGTGCAGCTCAGGGTTCTGGTACAGTTCCTGATGGATGGATTATTGATTTGATGTGTTCTAGAAACACAGATGGATTTATTAGGAGAGCCACTTAAATGTGAAAACTGCCAGTTCTACATCTAAAATTGCATAAAGCGCTGCCTCATTTCTATATACAACCTTTCATAAGCCTTACTGTATGGGACTGTATCATTGTCTTGTTGGTTTTCTAGGCACACAGCCCACTTGTCTGTTATGTAGTGACACTCATAGATTTGTATGGGTTGTCAGCTACTTCAAAAGTAAGTCACCAGTGTGATATGCTGGGAAGTGTGGAACACAAAGTAGAAATTAAAGGGAGCACAAATAAAACAAAATGAAATGTTGCTTTGTACTCAGCCTAAGCTAAATCCATCCATCCATCCATTATCTATACACCGCTTAATCCTCACTAGGGTCGCGGGGGGGGCTGGAGTCTATCCCAGCTGACTCAGGTGAAAGCAGGGGACACCCTAGACAGGTCGCCAGTCTGTCGCAGGGCTACATACAGAGACAAACAATCACTCTCACATTCACACCTACGGGCAATTTAGAATGATCAATTAACCTCAGCATATTTTTGGACTGTGGGAGGAAGCCGGAGTACCCGGAGAAAACCCACGCATGCACAGGGAGAACATGCAAACTCCATGCAGAAAGATCCCGGGAAAGCCGGGACGCGAACCAGGGATCTTCTAGCTGCAAGGCGAAAGTGCTAACCACTACACAACTGTGCAGCCCTAAGCTAAATCCACTTTTCCTTTTTTTTTTTACAATAAAAATCTGTAATTTGAGTTCACTTCCTGTAAAGTGCAAAACTCAGGAATCTTAATTAAATCATAGAAATAACTGCTTTCATCTGACTTACAAGAGTGCAGCGTGTATTTGATTCCTAGGGGAAAAAAAAGAAAGAAAAATGATTCAATTTCAACAGCAGCATTTGCAAATGTCAGCCAACAATTTATTCATAAGTACAGCAGCAAGGGGAGAGCAGAAATGCTCAGTCTCACAGACGGGACTGAGAGGCCACGCCTCTGGAAGCCTTTAGAGGTTCTGTCTATTTAGAAGAACAGCCAGTGTTTATTAAAGGACATAATGTCATGACCACTGATTGGCTGTGAGATCTGACTTAACTTTAAGCAGACAGCAAAACCAGACAACTGTGCTCTCAGGTTGATGCAGATTGTGATTCTAACTGAATGTCCTGGTAGATGGATTATGTTCATTTTGTCATTTCTTACTTTACAATACTATTATTTTTACACTCTGGAAAAGGTACGTAGAGAAAAACATCTTTTCCTTACTCAGTTTGCGGTTAAAAAGTAACACTATTCTGAATGTCCTGGTGTTAAACAAGAACACTGAGCCTTACTTAAAGTCAAAGAGAAATAGTTATTTGTGTAATCAATGAAAAAGCTTCTGGCTGCCATCTCTACTGTTTTCAAATGTATACAGTGAATTGGTCGTTCTCCTTCCGTGGAACCACCGTGTTTTGCTTGTGAACATCTACCGCTCATTATTTCTGGAGAATACAGAGCCTAAATGAAACGGCAGCTTCCAAGCAGTCCTCTCCACTGATGCATTTCTTACTCACACACATACACCTAAAAAAAACTCATGTGCACTGATTCATTATTGTCAGAAAAATTCCAGTGGCGTAGTCTAAGTTTAGCAAAATCTAAATAAGACAATATGTCAAATGGGAGCCACTTTCCAAATCGTACCTGGTAGCTTTCGAGGAGCGGCTGCTTTTGGGGAAATACCGGTCTGCAGAAAAAAGGAAGGGAAAAAAAAGCTTTTTGTGAAGTGCTGCTTCAAGGATGTGTCTAAAATCTGAATGTGCAGGTGCAAATGCAGGGTAAGCACTTGTTTCTTTTGGAGTACTCTTTTTAGACATTTGGCTCAGGGAAAAGCCATCAGCAACGAAAATAAACAGGGTGAGATTTATGTTCCTCTCCTGTGTGTAGCATCTGTCACAGTCTTGACAGAAAACATAGAAACCGGTGGATTATGATGGAAATGAATGACAGGACAGTTCTTGGTGAAGACAGGAGATTGAAAAGAAAATATGTGCCTTGTTGTCTGGAAGCGTCGCCTCCCCGTACTCCCTCCTTCTCCCCGGCTCCCAGCGGATAACGGATTTGACTGTACTATTTGGCTGCAATGAAAGGATGGTGTGACAGTTTGCACTTCCCCTTGGGGAGAATGTATAATTTCCAGGCATGTCATTGTCTATCATCTGAAGGAAAGAGCGTGTGTTGTGGGACAGGTTTGTATGAGGCCACTTAAATGAGATCTCTCATTAGGTCGTATGTAATTTTTATGTCTCGCAACTGGGAGCAAAACTGAACCCCATATTAAACACCTGCTGACAAACTGTCTTTATTTCTTGCATGTAAATCTACCTGTGAGCATTCATCACCTACTTCACCACCATAATAATTTTATTGACATTAAGACATAATATAAAAGTTTTTACCTGTATTGTAAAGTGTAAATATAGATAGATGAAACCATAGTTTTACCGAAGAGTGGTTTCGAAGCTCCTGTTATCTCAGCAGTGCCTGATTCTCCCTGCATTTTCAATCTCATACTTTGTCTCGTTACATTCAATATCTACTACTATTGACCTCTTTGTTTGCTCTTTATAATTCAGGCTTGTTACCAAAGCTACACACCATGGCGTATGTTACGTATTGTCCGATTTGCAAAGCATTGTGGATCAGAATGTCCAGAAATGCAGGCTGGTTTGAATACTACCCAATGAGAGCAGATGGAGTAGAATATTCTAGCATATTTTACTGTACTGTATTTACCATATTATGCATTGAGGTAGTGGAACATACCACATCTTTCTCTGTACTATAGTGTGTGGCATTGTGGGTACTGGAATGCAAACTCTGCAAAACAAAAGGCGAATCCAAAAATGTGCAGAAACATGAACTGTGAGTAAATCTGACATGAGTCATGGATTGTCTTATGAAGGCACCCAGCTTTCACTTCAATGAAATTATGCATAACTTTAAGCCTGAACGCAATTTAAACAGGTGGGTTAAGTAAAAGTCAACTTCCCACACAGAGAAGGGGAAATTGGTTATAGAGACCAGAATATTTCTTTCTTTTTTTCCTGCAAGCTGCAAACATTGTTTCTGCAGTAAATTTGAGCATTTTAACATGAGAATCTCTGAGTTTCACTCACTTTTGAAGGAAAGCCCTCAAGTCCCCATTTGAGGAACTGCAGTTTTGGAAAACTAGCATTTGAGAATCATTTTAGCTCGAAAAGTGTCCCCCAGTGGTGAATGTAGAATTTTGTACATGGAGTGTATGGAGGTTTTGGTACTATATAAGGTGACGGAGATGAAAATATAATTCTATTGCTATATATTAATGGATTCAACATTAACAACATTGTTTTGTTCCACTGACACACGCTTCTATAACTTTTTTAATGATGAACAACACTTAGTGAAAACGGTATTGATAACAGCTCTGGTCCTCAGTTCATCACTGGGAATATTCAAGCTATGGTTCAAAGTTGTTCCACTCAGTGTGGAAGCATGTTTTTCCTGTTTTGTGTAGTGTTTCAGGGAACAACTGAGCACAAAATCATTGTTGCCATTTTTCCCCCAATCGTAGCATCAATGCACTCATTTTATCTTTAGTTTGATCATAATTACCGATAAAGCAACACGATCTACACACATATCATTCAGTCTTTACAAATATTCACATATTTCACATATTTAGACAATATCTGAAAAAAACATGTTATTTTACTGAGTGAAATGGTTTGTTATTGTACTTCCGTTTATACTGACAGTGAATGAAGTCCTGCAGCAGGGTCATCTGTCATCTGTCTCATCTCTTCCACTGTCCTTCCTTAGTCTGAATGTATTTTATGCTGCTCTTCCTCCCGCACATTCATTTCTTCCTCTCCTTCTCCAGCGTCCTCATCTCACCCCTCTATGATTTTGTCCTTCTCTGTCTCTCTTCTCTTTTTCTATGTCTCACCATATCTCCTTTCTGTCCAGTCTTCAACATTCTCCTGCTGAGAAAGCTAAAACATAAACTTCTGAAATTCCTTTTCATCTTTGGTTTGCACTGCAGGTCATTCCGAGTACTCCGAATTACATGTGGAGGGATCTGGGTAACACGTGTTACATAACACTGTGAGAACATGTTAAGTTACAATAAAACCAGGACCGACAGAGAATTAATGGGACTTAGTTAGATTAGATTCGATTAAATCCTACAGGCAACCTAAAGCCTGAAGGTTCTGGATTCAAACATATTGCAGCGGCCCTACAAAGTTTCAGACACACAGTTCTACAGAGTTCCACAGTACAGATATTGCTATTTCTTTACTGTCAAAAATCTGCCCAATGTACTTATTTTTATTGCTTCCACAAAGACGAATTCAGCTTTGGGTTATTCAGCATTCATTTCCTTTCTCATGCAAGAACTTCTACCACATGTATTATTTATGCTTAGACAAATAAGTGCATCAGATGATTTGATTTTTCAGTTAAGTTTACTATTTTTAGTATTATTTATGTCCTTGTGAGCTTGCATAAGTATGTGCTTCACATCTGAACCCATATTTGAACTTGCATATGCTCAAAGCAGCTTCCCTCAGCAGCACAAACGCATTGAGTACTGTCGTAATGAGATTTGAGCAAAGAGAGTAATTATTCTAAAGGACTGCATTTAAATTCCCTATGTTTAAAAAGAATACTTCTGAGGTTTGAAACAACTCCTGCATCGTGAGAAATGGCTTATGAGGAGGGAATACAAATGCAACTTAAGAGTCTGATTTTTAACCCACAAAATTGCAAGTAGCTACCACAGTGCACATCCTTGCCCAGAGAGCCACCGGGGTGTATCCACATGATACGATTTGAATGCTGGAATCCATATGAGGGGAAGGAATATAAAGAGGGTGAATGGGGGATTGTGGCAGGCAGTTTTTGTGCAAAGAGAATGGATAATCTATATGCATGGATTTACATTCATCGCCTCTTCTGTGGAGCTGACTTGGCACAGGAAACACAGGACTTATGAAGACATCAGTTCCACAGCTTTCAGTCAAACTATATGGAGATGAACCTCGCCAGTGTGTGTGTGTGTACGTGAAGAAAAAAGAAAGCTATGAAGACATCAGTCGTGATTAGAAAAGTCAACATGCGTGCAAATTAAACAGCAGCAACAGATTATAGTGTATGTGAGACTTTCTGTACTTGTAATGTGAAAACATGTACGATAAAAGTTTATGATGAATATCCTCACATACAGCACATATAAATGTCATTATGTGTTGGGAAACCGCAGCCCGAGGAAGACTGAGCTTTGCATATTGATGGCAGTGCTCATGCTTCAGTAGAATACAGTATATGCTTACTTAGCTCCACACCAAGAAAGCTTATTTTACTCTAAAGATTAGGCCAACAATTTGCATCTTAATCCGCTGTAACAGGTAGTCAAAAGCATATAAGCGGTGGAACACTGAGTGGTCAGGGGTCTTCAAACATGACAAAAGTGCTTACAGTGGCTTGTGTGAAAATTAATTGCTCTTTGCCAGAGTCCCAAAAAGTTTGATAAGGCGCCTTAGCACATCGGGAACATCCTTTGTCTTTTCAGGCATTGCAGGACGCTATTATTACTGTGCCTGCTGTACCAGATGAAAACAAGATCAAAAGCATCGCAGGGCGGCTTTAGCTCGCTGGTTGTACAAGTCAAAGGGAACTCCACTTTGCAGCTGACAACACCGATCTGCATAAGGGAATGCTTTTGTCATGGAATTCAAATGATTACACTAGTAGTTGCACGGTAGTTTCTGACAGCAAAGGTTCGCTGTGTCGTGGGTATGAAAGCGGCAATGCTAGTGAACCAGCGAAGAGAGCAGTCAGCCCTCGCAGGAACGTAGAAAAGAGAAGCATAAATCAGTGAGATGTGAAAAATTGTTCTTGTTTTATTTCATTTCGGCAATCAGGTCTACATAAACATATGGTTCTGTAGCACCCATGTGTATGCATGGATTAATAACGTGACAGGGTGGGGGTTACAAATGTGGGAAACAACAGGAATAAGACGCATGTTGGAACAAAGCAAAGAGCTACAGGCTGCTTTGAATTGTCAAGTATGATTAAGGATTGTTTGATAGCTTGTCGTCAGGCAGTTCATTCTCACGTACATTAAGTGTAAGCCCTTACACTGCTGCGCTTGGTTGAACATGAAACAAAACTGCAACAAGGATGTAAATCTCATGAATATACAGCAGATTTTTTTTTTTAAGACAATAACTTACCGAAACAGCTTGGTACTGTAGTTTTACTCATGTTTATTTAGATTCATGTTTAAATAAATGTGAGTAAAACTACAGTACGAGAAAAAGTGTCTCTGTTGGGGACTACTTTCAGTAGGATCAGTCCACATTTGGTGCTCTATTGAATATTTACAGTAGCTGGAGGGTGTAAATCCATGACACTACACTGTAAAACTGGAAAATGACTGAAAATTTGAACAAGATCTGGCAGCAAGAAAAGAATTAATTATTTCTATTTGGGAAAATACAGACTTTTCATGTGGATATTATGTACAGTATTTTATTTTATTTTATTTTATTTTTTGTGATTTCACTAGATATTTTGTGTATCTATTCTCTTTTTCCTGTAATCAAACCAAACATGGAAAATTTGTAATATAACAGCTAACAAACAAAAAAAAAACATTTTTCAGTCCGTTATATATGTACCTGCATTTTTACTGTGATTTTACCAGTCTGAATGTCATTAATTGAACTTTTAAAAAAAATTTTGAATTAATTACACAGAAAAAAAAACTGTTGAGTCTATTGAAAGACATCAACATGTTCCTTACTGCCATTTATGTCATCCACTAAAACATCCTCTGAGATTCTGCTTTTCTGATGGGTTTGAGCCTCATGTGTATAAGTCTTGGAACCACATGAGCCTCCTGAAGGTGCATTCAAATGCTCTGAGCTTATTTATAACAGCAAGTACAACCTCCATAATTCCCATCATTCTCGACCAGGAAAGAGGCAGAAGACGTGGCGCAAATGCTTTAGAAGAAACAGAAGTACATCACAGAACATCAAAGTGTAAAGAAAATAAATAAATGCATTTTTCATCACGTTTCTGCTGCATTTTTAATGCACTAACCTTCCTAGGAGAAAACCTTTTATTTTTTGCTCTCATTTAAATTTGGCCATTTTCTCAGTGTCATATTTTGTATGCTCAAAATGAAAATGCAAATAATAATAAGAAGAAGGAACCATTGTTGAATGTAACAGATTTCATATTAGATTGAGGGATTCACATTGTAAAGACATACAGTACCTGCAGTGACTAAATTTAACAAGACATTTGCAGTACTATAGTTGTACTAGTTGTGGTGTGCATGAACTCTGAAAGCGACAGTGTTAACATTATCTACAAGGTCAGCTTCTGGAACTTTGTGTTGACTCTGTGTACTTAAATGCCACCTACGTTATCCTGTGATACAGAGGGCAGACAATGTTCATTTAACCTTAAACTCTCACTGCTGACTAACAGATGTGTCTGACGTTTGAATGTTTAAACACTCAACATAAAGTGTGTGACGTGTAAATGCTCTTCCAGCTGAAGTTATACAAACCCCAGATTCACACAAACATGATGCACATTTAAATGTACATTTATTCTTACTTAGAGGCTTTCATTATTATTGACACAAATAAACCCAAACTCCAGCTGTCTGAGCCTCTGCTCAGGCTGTCTTTACATACGGTTTAATAATGGCTGTTAACATTTTAAATATCCATTCAAATTGCCAAATTATTATGAAAGCCACAACAAGTTCCACTCAATCAGAATTCAGGATTTTCAGTGGCCATCGAAATAGTGGATGCCATTCATGTCATTTGTGACGTCAGCCATCATTTCTGAGGCAGAACAACAACTATAAAGCACATTACCTGCTGTGTAAAGACAAATTAGATAGTTGGTATCCAGTATATTAAAAGACATACACTACTGTTCAAAAGTCTGGGTTCGTCCAGACAATTTTATGTTTTCCATGAAAACTCACACTTTTTTCATGTGCTAACATAATTGCACAAGTGTTTTCTAATCATCAATTAGCCTTTCAACACCATTAGCTAACACAATGTATCATTAGAACACAGGAGTGATGGTTGCTGGAAATGTTCCTCTGTACCCCTATGTAGATATTCCATTAAAAATCAGCTGTTTCCAGCTAGAATAGTCATTTACCACATTAGCAATGTCTAGACTGGATTTCTGATTAATTTAATGTTTTTGAAAAAAACATTAAATGAACATTGAACAAACAAAACTGCTTTTCTTTCAAAAATAAGTACATTTCTAATTGACCCCAACCTTTTAAATGGTAGTGTGCTTCCTAAGGTTTTAGTAAAATAGAATCCCCACTGAGTTAGAGTTGGAATCCCATTACAATAAACTGAATGTGGTTTAGACAGTATGTCATCACATTTACACACTGCAGAACTGTGCAGAATCTGGACTTGTCAGGATGTGATGAGTATAATTCTTGTAGCGTAGTGAAAAATGAATAACTACATCGCATGCCAGGTTTCTGGAGTAAGAACCGTCAAATTTCCCTGCTGGAAGAGGTACATTTTGGATTCATAAATTCAATCTGACAGCTTGATGTTACATGCTATGAACCTGCTTCTGCAAATCAGATTCTTAGGGAATGGAATTACTACATCAGACCTAGCGTCTGATTTGAAAACATAAGACAGTAAAGCTGGCTGAGCTAACGAGCGCCGCTAATCCATGGAACTTTGCACTGGTAGATTTGGATCACCTCATTTTTGTCTAGGTGATGTTTCCAAATTACCATAAACGGATAGCTAAATCATCACCTAATTTAGCAGCTAGTTATCCAGAAGCAAAAAAATGAAATGCACCTAATGTTACGAGTGGAAACACAAGTACAGGAGAGACTTATGTTTGCTTTGAAACCCAGAGCCTACCTGTTAATCTACCAGAAGAGCTGGGGACATGCAGACAATGGGAAATGAGTTATTAAACGAGGTAACAGTGTGTATAGTCTCAAGTACATGAACAACAAAGATCAAATCAGAAAGGCAAAAGTCTCCTTCTCTTAGTCTTATGCTTAATTTTTAGCTTCTCTTAGTAACACTTGCTACTTTAATTCAGCTCATTTGGCTGCAACGTATCAGAAAAAAAAATAAAATAAAATACTATTAAATTAAAAATACAGAAAAGAAAATTATCTGTAAAATAACAACATTTTGATGTAATTCAAGTGCAGCAGTTAAGTGTAATTTTATGGTCACACACCGTAAAAGAATTAATTATTTCTATTTGGGAAAATACAGACTTTTCATGTGGATATTATGTACAGTATTTTATTTTATTTTATTTTATTTTTTGTGATTTCACTAGATATTTTGTGTATCTATTCTCTTTTTCCTGTAATCAAACCAAACATGGAAAATTTGTAATATAACAGCTAACAAACAAAAAAAAAACATTTTTTCAGTCCGTTATATATGTACCTGCATTTTTACTGTGATTTTACCAGTCTGAATGTCATTAATTGAACTTTTAAAAAAAATTTAAATTAATTACACAGAAAAAAAAACTGTTGAGTCTATTGAAAGACATCAACATGTTCCTTACTGCCATTTATGTCATCCACTAAAACATCCTCTGAGATTCTGCTTTTCTGATGGGTTTGAGCCTCATGTGTATAAGTCTTGGAACCACATGAGCCTCCTGAAGGTGCATTCAAATGCTCTGAGCTTATTTATAACAGCAAGTACAACCTCCATAATTCCCATCATTCTCGACCAGGAAAGAGGCAGAAGACGTGGCGCAAATGCTTTAGAAGAAACAGAAGTACATCACAGAACATCAAAGTGTAAAGAAAATAAATAAATGCATTTTTCATCACGTTTCTGCTGCATTTTTAATGCACTAACCTTCCTAGGAGAAAACCTTTTATTTTTTGCTCTCATTTAAATTTGGCCATTTTCTCAGTGTCATATTTTGTATGCTCAAAATGAAAATGCAAATAATAAGAAGAAGAAGGAACCATTGTTGAATGTAACAGATTTCATATTAGATTGAGGGATTCACATTGTAAAGACATACAGTACCTGCAGTGACTAAATTTAACAAGACATTTGCAGTACTATAGTTGTACTAGTTGTGGTGTGCATGAACTCTGAAAGCGACAGTGTTAACATTATCTACAAGGTCAGCTTCTGGAACTTTGTGTTGACTCTGTGTACTTAAATGCCACCTACGTTATCCTGTGATACAGAGGGCAGACAATGTTCATTTAACCTTAAACTCTCACTGCTGACTAACAGATGTGTCTGACGTTTGAATGTTTAAACACTCAACATAAAGTGTGTGACGTGTAAATGCTCTTCCAGCTGAAGTTATACAAACCCCAGATTCACACAAACATGATGCACATTTAAATGTACATTTATTCTTACTTAGAGGCTTTCATTATTATTGACACAAATAAACCCAAACTCCAGCTGTCTGAGCCTCTGCTCAGGCTGTCTTTACATACGGTTTAATAATGGCTGTTAACATTTTAAATATCCATTCAAATTGCCAAATTATTATGAAAGCCACAACAAGTTCCACTCAATCAGAATTCAGGATTTTCAGTGGCCATCGAAATAGTGGATGCCATTCATGTCATTTGTGACGTCAGCCATCATTTCTGAGGCAGAACAACAACTATAAAGCACATTACCTGCTGTGTAAAGACAAATTAGATAGTTGGTATCCAGTATATTAAAAGACATACACTACTGTTCAAAAGTCTGGGTTTGTCCAGACAATTTTATGTTTTCCATGAAAACTCACACTTTTTTCATGTGCTAACATAATTGCACAAGTGTTTTCTAATCATCAATTAGCCTTTCAACACCATTAGCTAACACAATGTATCATTAGAACACAGGAGTGATGGTTGCTGGAAATGTTCCTCTGTACCCCTATGTAGATATTCCATTAAAAATCAGCTGTTTCCAGCTAGAATAGTCATTTACCACATTAGCAATGTCTAGACTGGATTTCTGATTAATTTAATGTTTTTGAAAAAAACATTAAATGAACATTGAACAAACAAAACTGCTTTTCTTTCAAAAATAAGTACATTTCTAATTGACCCCAACCTTTTAAATGGTAGTGTGCTTCCTAAGGTTTTAGTAAAATAGAATCCCCACTGAGTTAGAGTTGGAATCCCATTACAATAAACTGAATGTGGTTTAGACAGTATGTCATCACATTTACACACTGCAGAACTGTGCAGAATCTGGACTTGTCAGGATGTGATGAGTATAATTCTTGTAGCGTAGTGAAAAATGAATAACTACATCGCATGCCAGGTTTCTGGAGTAAGAACCGTCAAATTTCCCTGCTGGAAGAGGTACATTTTGGATTCATAAATTCAATCTGACAGCTTGATGTTACATGCTATGAACCTGCTTCTGCAAATCAGATTCTTAGGGAATGGAATTACTACATCAGACCTAGCGTCTGATTTGAAAACATAAGACAGTAAAGCTGGCTGAGCTAACGAGCGCCGCTAATCCATGGAACTTTGCACTGGTAGATTTGGATCACCTCATTTTTGTCTAGGTGATGTTTCCAAATTACCATAAACGGATAGCTAAATCATCACCTAATTTAGCAGCTAGTTATCCAGAAGCAAAAAAATGAAATGCACCTAATGTTACGAGTGGAAACACAAGTACAGGAGAGACTTATGTTTGCTTTGAAACCCAGAGCCTACCTGTTAATCTACCAGAAGAGCTGGGGACATGCAGACAATGGGAAATGAGTTATTAAACGAGGTAACAGTGTGTATAGTCTCAAGTACATGAACAACAAAGATCAAATCAGAAAGGCAAAAGTCTCCTTCTCTTAGTCTTATGCTTAATTTTTAGCTTCTCTTAGTAACACTTGCTACTTTAATTCAGCTCATTTGGCTGCAATAAGGCAGATCACCACACAAAAGACAAAACATATCACTTATAATTCAGTAAAGTGATTTGAACGATAAAGTTTAGAAATAAATAAAGCATCATCAGAACAACTAGATAACTTCCGCCCTCTTTTCTTAAACAAGACTGAAAATGTGCTCCATTAGCGGCTTTGACTTGCTTGATTTTCTCTTTTTTTATACAAAAAATGGATTAAGTTCTATTTTTGGTTACAAATCACTTGAATAGACCATAGACCATCTTCATATAATATCACCTACTATCTTACATAGCCTTTCTACGTCTATATTTTTGTTTTACTAGCAATATAGCTTAGCAGTTGTAAGTAAAATGATAGAAACCTTTGTTTTGGTAATATCTTTTTTAAAATTTTTATTGGTGAGCTAAAATAGTGACTCAATGTATATGTAATAAAATTAGTTGATTTGACAGTGTGCTGGATGTAAACTATAGATGTTAGTGTTTCCATTTTGACAGTGCTGCCCTACTGTTAAAATACCCAAACACATTTTTTCATACTTCAATTTTTTTGTGATATTTGAATTTAATAAATTTTACTACCTTGAGTATTGATTATGAAAAGTGATTTGAAAATTTGTGTCCTTACTTGGCAGATGTCACTTTGTGGAAACTTAGAGCAATTCACATTCTAGATGAGACAGTTTGTGTTATTGCATCAGTGAGGAACTGGAGGCATCAATTTGTTAAACAATGAAAAATGCTGCCTGTCATTTATAGCAGCTATTTAATGAGACATGATTTAACTGTGTGTATTCGCATGCATGCATTTACATGTCAACCTTATGCACTCTGCATTTTATGAGTATGTGTGTGCGCATGTGTGGGTTGTTTGTGTGTGTATATATGCTAGCATATGCATGTGTGTGACCAGCCAGACCAAAAGGAAGCCCCTCAGATGGGAATCATTATGTTTTAATGTGAGGACTTCTGGCTATGGTGAAGTTAGGTTGAGGTCAGGCAGGTGGGGGGGTTGGAAGATGTCCTCTGAAGTGATGGAAACACTCCCACGAGTGTTTGAAAAGCAATGGGTGCCCAAACCAATAAATTATATATGTCGAAGTCATACAAGTGTCAGGGGTCTTCATGTATTATATATCACCATTGGACTGCTGTGTACATTGGCTGGCAGTAAAACATTCATTGGGCCTCATTATGTTACAGATAGTGTCAGTGTTCCAGACGAACACTGACCGACGCACTGCTCATGATAGGAATCAGTACTGTGTGACAGGACAAGTCACTTTGTTACAGTTGGCTGGACTGAGGCCTCTTGTTAATGTGCACACTTAAGCGCAATCAAATATAGCTGCTTGTAGGTTTAATATAGACTTAGGAGTAACATCTGGCTCAGTATGTAGTGTATGTTAGTGGTTAAAATGTGACATATGCAAGGAAAATAGACTTGGCCCAAAATTCAGTGTATATGAGCACCAGTGAATTCACAAGACACACAGATCAGCATAAGTTAATGTACTGACAGAATGCTAGCAGCTACACACATATGTATCCCACACTATCAACAGCAGGTTGGATTTGATCCATTAAAAAGGACAATTTTGGTATTTACTCCACAAAATTGTTCTTAGACACGTCTGATTTCTGTGTTTACTTTTCCTGTCGAATTTCAAATCCATCCTGAAAAAAATAAAAAGATAAAATAATCTTTGACCTTTAAAATATGTCACAATAAATGATTTCAATACAAAAACTTGTATCGCTTTGTGTTTGTTGTGCAACTTTTCATTCACAGTTTTCAGTCAAAATTAACAGTAGGAGGTAAATAAAGTTACACTGGACCCTTTTAAATCAAGGTTTTTATATATGAAGAATGCAAACCCTAATGCATATAAAATGAATATAATACATGTAGCCTGACCCCATACTCCTAACTACTTTAAAAACACACAGTTTGCCAGTGGGAACTTTGTATTGGCATGCTAGCAGTAGCCAATACCGAATAATTGCTAAGCTATCAGAAGCTATTTCAGTTAACAGCAGCACTTTTTACACCCATGTTTTAGCTACAGCTCAATAAAAAATATGGAAGCAATGCAGCAACAGCAGTTCTGTTGAGAAGGTTACAACATTAAGTTTTTTGTCTGACTGTCAGTTGATCATCTCGACTGAAGTGAGGATGAGGAAGAGACAGTTTGACCTGCATACTTGTAGGTCAGATGGCATCCATGATTGACTTTAATGGAAAGAGTGGATTATATTTGTGCATTTTCTGTAATTTGCCATGATATATGCATGTTGTTTTGCAAGACTCCTGAATTGTGGGAATTTCCATAAATTTCCCCACGTTGAAATGAACCAGTCCATTCATCCATAGTATGCCCACACGAGTGTTTTCATGTATGTGACTGAATAGAACTTTTGTTTCGACTGTGTAGTCATATATGGACAATGCTTCAATAAATCTCTTGGTCAAGGGTTCTGCACCTATCAAGGCAGCACAGCTGCCAACAGATTCAGAGACAGATGCAGATGTGTGATTACTTTCCCTTTTCTTCTTGTATTCGCTTTAATCTTTTAGGTGATTTGGGAAAATTAGTACTGAAACTTGTGAAAGCATCTCATATTTGAAGGGGCTGACATCTTTGAGGAAATATTTAGTATCACAGAAGCTGTCTCACTAGATTTCACAGAAAATGTAGCTTCAGAGTCCTTAAGTGGTCATTAACACGCACCAATTAGGCCTCAAATGAATTGTCGGCATTCCGGCTGTTCGATCCTGTGCATTTTTGCATTGCTTTATTCTCTCACATCTTTAATCAACACTTTAATACGATAATTCAGGCATAATCAACATCACAACATACACCACAGTCTGTTTCGAAAATAGATTTAGGTTCTGGGCTTCCAAGACTGATTTTTCAATAACATAATCCAAACAAGCAGAATTATAGTTGTGGTTGTTTAAATCTCTCGACAGCTGAATCTCATTTTGTCTACATAAGGTTCATTCAAGGTACAAGCAGTAAGTAGCCAAGTGCAAGGACATTAAGCAGAGAGGACAATTGGAGTTGCTGTAATCTCTGCGTCCAGGAGAGAGACAGCGGTAAGCAGAGTGACCGGCTTGGGACAAGGAGGGGATTACTGATTAGACCGTCTGTGTGTGTGTGTGTGTTATATTGTGTGTGAGTGTGTGTGTGTGTGTGTGTGTGTGTATGTGTGTGTGTGTGTGTGTGTGTGTGTGTGTGTGTGTGTGTGTGTGTGTGTGTTGTACAGACAGAGCGAGAGAGACAGAAAGCAGAAGAGTGCGCTGATGTGTGTCTTTTAATCAGTGATGGAGGAAATATTCAGATCCCTTACTAAAGTACAAGTACTAACATCACACTGCAAGAGGGCTCTAAATGTCCTTCACTGAAAATTGCACCAAAGTATGTGAGTAGACTAGTAGAATCGGGAAAAGTAATATACTATTAAATCATTACATTATTATTACTCTTGCAGTAATTTAAAAGCATGATTTTACTGTCATTGGTTAAGATGAAGCTCATTTTGGACTTTGGATTCTGGAAATCTGCTTATTTTCTTTAATAATTGAATCTTTTCTTTTCAAGAAGACTCTGAAAATACTAAAATAAATTTTTTTTATATATATATATATATATATATATATATATATATATATATATATATATATATATATATATATATATATATATATATATATATATATATATAATATTCTCTGTTCTTGCTTCCTAGAGTGATACCAACAGCTATAATCAAATTCCTTATATGTTGTGAATATACTTGACCATTAAAGCTGATTCTGATTCTGAAGTGATATCCATACAGTGTTAATTTTGTCCAAGTAACATTTTGACAAAATGTGCAAAAATATAAATATATATTTGAATCAAAAATGACTTAGATGGCAAACAGAATAATTTTCTGTCAGCCAACTAACTACTGATGAATTCTTTCAGCTGTACTTGTTTTAACTGTTGGGTAATTTAATTTGCAACATAATCCAATTTTACATTCTTGCATTTTGTGTGCAAAAATCTTAATTTGCAAAGTAAATAAAGCTTTCAGATAAATGTAGTCAGGTATAAATATGCAATGTCTCCCATTGGGATGTCATAGGGAGAGGAAGAAAGTGCTGCAAAAAGTAAAAAATAAAATAAAAATACTCCAGTAAATATATTGAATTACATCTACCACTGCTTTGAATCTGTCTAATTGCAGTTGCTTACATTAGGTCCTGACATATGTCAAATAAATCACAACTGATAAGTATTTATACAATGTTGGGTTTTTGTTGATGATGGTGATATATTAAAGTGTATTTACGTATGCTATGTTATTACTAACACTGGTATGTGAGGTAGTAATAGGACATCCATCAGCACTGGTGCTCGGACTCCTCATTATAGTGGGTGGAAGATGGACAAAACAAAACAAAACAGGCCAGTGTTTAAAGAAACTGAGCAGAAAAATAAATCATGAGGTGAGTTCATGAGAAAACAGTATTTTGAAACGCATTTGCAGCCTTTGGAATCCAGGAAATCTACACATGTTCATGTGATGAATAAGATTATCCCTCATCCACAGCAGCACCATGGGTTTAATAATTCTAAAATCCACAACAGCATGAAGACTCCTGCAGTTTGTGTATTTTCTATTCATTTCAAGACTTCACATTGTCATTATTGATGCCGATGTTTCGATTATCCATGTAAACATTAATCAGCTCAACTGTATGTTGGAGTCTTAGTGTACTTGCTTTTAAGTCTGTTTTAATTAAATGCTATGACTATTTGCATTCGCTAAGCTATGGCTGTGCATAATTATTAGTAAAGAAACCTAAGCATTTCACAGTTTTATTATAGTGGTTGAATAAGTTTATGAACTGCATTTAAGTGAGCAAGACGTGTCAAATCTGCCAAGAGGTGGTTGGGGTGGATGTCAGGCACACAAAGCACTGGATTTTCACTATTCATTTATTTTATTTGAGCAGCATCCATTGCTCTCCATCCCTCTTTTCTGTGTGTCACTCAAACCCACCTATTTTTAAATGCACATTTAGGCTCAAACTCGCCTCCTGATTCTTTTTAATAATCCTGCCTTTACTGCTGATTGATGGACAGTCCAGCAGCCAACCATGGCCTGGGTTGGTACCAGGTTGCAGCCTGGTCACTGAGAATCACTGCCATTTGTCCACAGCACCAGGGTTCACCTTCTAAAAAACAGGAATGCACCGCATTTTAGCAAAATGTGAAATTTTGAATATATGTCTGGTTTTGCTTTATGAATCTTAATCAGTGGAAAGCTGAGCAGACATGCACAAGCTTCTCTTCCACTCCCACAGAATTACTTGTCTGCATATCAATACTTGTACCTGCTGCCTCACCCAGTTGATCCATCAGCGGGAAGAAGTGTAAAGAGGAACGGTAATTTCAATGAGTGTGCTGCATTAAGGTTCTCCAATGGAGCAGCTGTCATTACGCACAAGTCAATATGCACAGCTGTGGCTATTTTTAGAACCAGTAGCACTTCTTCCATACCACTAACCTCCTTAGGGAGTGACAGATGGAAACTGTCTTATTCAAAGCTCTGACATCTAAGGTCTGGTGGTCTGTTTGGTGGTAAAGTGTCATAATGCTCAAATTTAAAGAGACTTTTTAGGGCACTCAGAGGCAGAAAAGATTGGGGATTCTGTAGAGTCTGGCCAGGGATTTTAAAAGAGCCCCAAAGTGTTTGAAATGAATCGTTTCACTGTGAAATACACACCACTTATAAAATAAAAAACTCCATGTAAAATACGGTCAGTTTGTCCAGGAGTGGCCAACCTTGAAAATTCAGGATAAGGACAGACCATTTGATGCAAAACAAAGTCTCAAAACCCATCAAATTTCTTTACAGGATCTGCAGGTAATTGTGCAGGAGGTGTGCTAGGAAAACCTTTACTGTTCACAAGGAGCAATAGGACAAAACTATGTGCCAGTGAAGACATTTGAAAACAGCAGGCCTTTTGGAACAATGTGCTCTCGACAGACAACTAAAAGTTAGAATTGTTTGGTCACAGTGACAGCAGTTGTGTTTATCATTGACCAAATACAGTTTTTCAGGACAAGAACTTGATACTAACTTTGAAGCAGGAAGATATTTTGCAGTCATTGATTCAACTATAGCACTTAGTTATACGATGCATCAATTCTGTATCCTATAACTAAGTGCTACGAAGTAATGTGAGGCCATCTGTCCAAAAACAACTTGAACCACAGTTAGAACCTTTCAACAGGAGCATGAATTTGAGCACACAGCAATACAAACCAAGAGATGGTTCAAAAACAAAACAAAACAGAGGGCTGAGGAATAGACTAGTCAAAACCCAGACTTGAATGCAGTTGAAATGCTGCAAAGGGGATTTGAAACAGGAAGAACATGCAAGAAAATGCTCAAACAGCTTGCAACTGCAAACAATTTTGCATGGAAGAATTAGAGCAAGCTGGTGTCAGAGACTGAAGGACAATTGTGCAAAATGCCTATAAGAGATTTTTTATTTTTTTTTCTGCTGAAAGGAACATTACTAAGCCCTAAGGTCAAGGATTTACTTACTTCTTCCACAGAAGATCATTGCATCATTGATATTTTTTGGTAAAAAAATAAACTTTCCTTGTCATTCAACTGTACCGCCTTTATCTGTAGCCACTGGATCAAATAGCATCAAATGTTCATTGGTCCAAATGTAATGGAAACCAACAATTTCCATGGGATGTACTTGTCCATACCGCTGTATCCCAGCAGATGCCAGAACCTCTGCACCATAAATACTTTATTGCGGTATTATTATTCTATCTAAGAACAATAGCAAACCAAATTTGTTATTTAAATTGCATTATCAGTTGCATATGCCATAAAAATAGAATTTGGCGTGTAAAATCAGATATCCATCCATAGGGAGTCTATCCCAGCTGATTTACAGTGAAAGCAGGGGACACCCTGGACAGGTCGCCAGTCTATCATAGGGCTACATAGAGACAAACAGTCACACTTGCATTCACACCTACAGACAATTTAGAATCATCAATCAACCTCAGCATGTTTTTAGACTGTGGGAGGAAGCTGGAGTACACAGTGAGAATCCGCGCATGCAAAGCCCATACAGAAAGATCCCAGGAAGGCCAGGAAACGAACCGGGGATCTTCTAACTGCAAGGCGAAAGTGCTAATCACCAAGCCACTGTGCAGCCCTAAAATCAGATATGTTCTTATAAATTACATTGTTATAGTTTTCCAGATAATTGATGGTGATGGTACATGTGGGATAGCTTTCACATGTGGGGGTTTATTAAAATCAGTCTGGGGCTAAATCCCTGCTGGATAAAGCAGATGAGGTTACTGTCTAACAACAGCGTCAGACAGAAGATGTTTATTCCAATGGGAGTCTTAACTGATATAATTTCATTACAATTGCTAAGCTGTAGCATTCTAGTTGTGTGTCAGTAGACTGTGAGCAGATTATGATTGCTCTCCCTCATTACTGGTGTCCTTGTGTTACTTTATGCAAGGACAATCATCATCTCTGTGCTTATTAGTGTGTTACATTTTTAATTCTAATGCATTTTTAAACAGCCACGCCTTCATGCAAATTGTCTCCGTTCGACGCTTTTCACTGCAAACCACAATGTCAGTTTGGTTCGTCTGCTTATCTGCATAACTTATTAATTTAGAAAATGGGGCAGAGTGGCTCTTTTGACCTCTGGCATTTAAAGTGAAGCCACACAGAAAACACTCACACTCGCCATGCAAACATGTGCCTAAATGTATGTATATGCACACACACACACACACACACACGCAGAAATACGGATACAACAAACCATCCTAACGTAATCTATTATGGAACAGCTAGAGGAAACTTCAAGAAATGCTTCAAACAGTAATACAGTCTTATCTACTGGGGTTTAAGAAGGTAGCTTAAGGTCACAAGGTCTTCAGTCTAAATCCCTGGGAAAACAGGGAAATACTCATCTTTTTAATAGCTGCAGAAGATAACGGAAGATACTGGCTTCCAAATGTCGAGAAGAAAGTTTGGTATATAAAGATTTGGATTTCACTGCACCACTTTTGACCATTACTCCTTGGAATGGTGACGTCTTTACAATAGTTTATGCATCATGTACATTGAGACTTCGGACATTGGGACTTGAAATTTTGAGGTTTTATTGCTCAAGCAGAAATAGCATGTTAAGTTGCTCTTTAAAGTATGTCCTCAAATTCACATAGAAGCCTCTCTGTCAGTAAATCGTAATAATGCAGAGGGGTCTAGCTCCAAGAAGCTACTATCAGACTGTCTCTGCTGGAAAGACAGGAAGTCTGATGGATCTTTGACAGCCACGAGAAACGCATTTAGAGCCCTTTGAGACAGTCACTGCTCAGGTACCTTATTCTAGTGGAACTAACAGCTCGCTACTGCATGTCTCTGTGGGGGAGTGTGAGTATGAGATGCAATCAAAAAATTCAGAGTTTGTGCCTCTAAAAATCAAAACATATATCCAATTTCAATTTGGCCACTATCCACTTTAAACGAATGTCCTTGTGCAGCTATACACTGCTCCCTGTGCTCCTGCCACACTAGGAAACCCTTCCTGCAAGTCTTGTCATGTAAGCATGCAATGCAACTTCTGAATATCATTTTGTAGAAGAAGACAAAGAAGTGGAGTGGGTGGTAGCCTCCTAAAATGTGAATACATTGAGTAAAATTATGCTTTTGTGAAGATGTGACCAAAAAAAAAAAAACACACGTAGTCATTGTACGGCTACCTGGTGCACAGTGCAGTTGGAGCATCGACGTTATCACATTAGAGTTCAAACCATTCATACTAAATGTTTTAGCTAGCGGAAATCGAGGACAATAATGGATATCTAGGATACACACATTTAGAGCTCATTCACACTGCCACTGCTTGTTCATCGGCAGAGCTAAGACTGTTTTCAAGAGAGATGAGGTGACATTCACACACAAAGGCATTAGATTTGTCAAAAGATGACAAATCTAATCAGAAAGTGTCCTGGAGTCCAGTCCCATACTTAATACCTTTCTGTTGGCTTCTGTACCAGGACCAAGACTTTTATGTTATTAAAATTTAAGAAATGTCATTTTTAAAGAGTCGCAGAGCGTATCACATTCAGTATAGAGCCTGCCTAGTTCTAGTGTAATCTCTTTACAGTCCAATGCTGGAGGACCAGTTTACGGTGCACAATCCTATGAATGTCAAAAAAAAAGATATGCTGTTGATGCACTGCTTACATGACACACCATCTCTGGATGATATGAACTCTTCCACCCTTTGGTGTCTTGGTCCACCTCTCATCACCAGTGATGATCTTCCACATGAAGACTGGATCATCCAGCTGCTGACTGACACAGAATGTGATGTTTTCTCGCTGCTCCAGTTTGAGGTACATGCTGGAAGCAAATATGGCTTTGATCGCACATGCTGCATATGAGTGTGTCTGAGCTAAGGAAAGTCTCTGAACTTTTTGATCACAGACCATACATAGCTGTACCTATGCTGTCTTGAGGAGCCATTGGAGCTCATGTTGATGTCAAAGCCAGTGACTGTTTTTTGTTAGCGATAGAGCTTTTTCATAGCAGACAAACTTCCCACAGAAGGCAAAGCACAAGAGCATTAATAATGGCTGAAATCCTCTTATGAGAGCTTTTGTTTCTGTGTATGCAGGCTCATTCCCATCTTATTTGGATCTTTAATTAGACTGAACCATTACTAAAGCACCAATGCTTTCTATACGATGACAAGTCAAAACATTTGCTGTAAAAAGGGTCTAGAGGCCAGCAGTGATACATGTTTGGCAAGCAGGAGCTCTTCTTTATGACTCTGCAAGACAAATCCCCAAACACCCAAGAATGGCTACCTTGACAACCTACTGGATATGTAACTAACTTCTCTAGTCATTGTGTTCCTTGAGATAGTGACTAGCATCAATATAGGCAACTGCTCACAAGGTTTGACATCGACATGGGCTCAGTTGTCAAGGAAGAGGCTATGGAATTTAAATTCAAGCAGACAGAAACAGACTAACGATACTCACAGTATGAATTGTGGCCAGCATAAAAAATATTGATATCTTAGTGGGCAGTATCTCTTTAAAGTAGTGTTGCAGTTGACCCTCTAATGGTTCATATTTACGATACAGGTGAGAAAATTTCAATCTTCTCATCTATTTTTAAGAATAAATGTATTTCCCGAAAAATCTGAAGTGATCCTGTAATCAATTTGCCTCAAACCCGCTGACACCACAATTTAAACAAGCAGCCTCATAACATATGCTTAGCTTCAGTAGGATTATGCTGTTGTCCAGTTTTACCCACTGAATTTTAAGACCTGTTATTTTACTCCTGCGACTTCTCAATAGATGACTTCAGCATTTCAGGGTTTTTTGCCGGAGTTTCTCTCCTGTTAAAAGCGATAATTTGACGTGAAAATGAAGCAGAAGTAGACGTTAAACTACTTAGGGTATTTAAAACTGTCTTTCTTTGCTCTGTCTTTGGCTGAATAATTTCATTTTTTTGTTCCTTCTTGACAATCTGAGTTATTTGTCTTGGATTTCTTGTTCTGTCAAGCTTAAACGACAGGCCTGCCTCACATTATAGACTATGAGTAAAGTTTAAATTAAAGATTAACAAGGAAAGACTTGCTTGAATTATTTATGAGTCATGTGTCCACCTACGTATATGTCCATGCATGTGTGTCTGGGTGTGTGTCTGTGTGTGTGTGTGTGTGTGTGTGTGTGTGTGTGTGTGTGTAACAAAGTGTGTGTGTAAGGTTAGGCTTATATGTGACATCCAGCTCTTAATAAATGTGTGACTGACGTGAATCAGACATTCATGTGTCATTGTCAGTTACCTGTTAACTGGACATACATTATGAATAAGCATCAACCAGCCCTTCAAAAATAAAGAGCTCTGCAGTCACAATAGATTATGGCAATACATATGCTCATTTACATATATATGCATGTATTTTAGCTATTTAGGTGGACATGACCTCAATATTTAGAGAAAATTAATAATTTTAACTAAACCTAAATGGTTCTAACCAGCATTAGCATTAGCTGCAATCATGTCTTCAACATGCATCTGAATCCACAATTAATTTAAAAACCTTATAACGGCTGGCCAACTGTTATAAGGTTCACTGTGAAACTTCCTCTTGTAAATTTGTTGGAAAAATAAGTCAAATGCACCAGTTTGCTGTTGAAATTTAGGAAAATAATGGATATCTAGGATGCACACATTTAGAGCTCATTCACATCACCTCTGCTGGTTTGTAGGCAGAGCTAAGACTGTCTTTGAGAGATATGAGGTGACATTCACCCACAAAGGCAATAGATTTGTCGGTCCTAAAAGATGACAAATGTAGTCAGACAGTGCACTGACTCCATTTCCATACTTAACGCCTTCCTGTTTGTTTCGTGTACCAGAACCAGGGAATTAGAATGCAAGAAGATGTCATTTTTTGAGAGTTGTAGAACATATCATATTCATTATAGAGCCTCCTTGCTACTATTACGATGAAAATAGATGGAACATTTTTGTTACTCATTTCTGTTGCACCAAATTTGGCAGAGATGCAGTTCTGAATTTCAAGTGTTTCAAACCTTCTCAAAAGTTACTAAACTGTATTTTCCATTTTTGATTATGCAGAAGTAAAAATGTTTTTCTGCTGAAGTTTTCCAAATGTCAGTCTGGAATGATGATGGAGAGATGGAGATTCATTGTATTTCAAGTGTCTCTTGTACATAGAGTTGAAGCTTGTTCATTTTAAACTAATTATAACCTCACTGTTAAGGTGCAGTTATACCACAATTGTGGTGCATAATCCTGTTACTGACTGAGGTGAAGGATGCTTTTTTTCAGGTAAAAATTTGAAAAGAAGTTAGCTTTGAGTTTAAAGGGTTAACACATCTATATGGTATTGATCTTGGAAAGAGGGTGAATGAGCATATTTCCCAAGACATTGAGCTTTTTGTTCAGAGCACAATACAAAAGTCATGTTATTTTGTAATATAACATTCATCATTCGACACCCGTAGCTCTTTCCAGTTTGCCATTCATGGAATGAACTTGATAAAAAAGGTTGTTTTTCTGGAGCAACAATGCATGTTGAGAAATTGAAAAACAGAACTGTATGCATCCTCTGCAATGACACATGCCATTATTCTGCTACTGTGCAGTTCAACATATAAAACAACAGGCAGGAGCAGCACCAACTTCTGGCAGCTTCAACTCAAAAGTGTCATCTACTGGAGCTAACTTTCATAAATACACACCTGTCCAACCTTTTCTTGGTGATGTCAGGCCAGTGCAGATAATAATAACTTCAATAAGGTTTGTGCAACAACAGTCAAAATAGGATCCAAGCCAATTCCCCAAACTATCATTGTACCAATTCAAGCGTGACAAAAGTATAATTCTACACCACCCAATGGCTTTGTGTGATTGCACCTCTGCAGCAAAGGTGACTGAGCTCTGGTTACACAGGACTGTGAGTGGAGGGGTGTGTGTCGTCGTGTGTGTTTATGTGACACATGTGCTATGTGATCTCTGCTTGCCAAGCCGGGGGTCAGTGGCATCAATAAACATGCAACAAAGATCATAGGGAAAGAGAGTGACACACACACACACACACACACACACACATACACAAAGGAGGAAGGTGGTTGAGGCAATGTGAGCGAAAGACCATGCGAGTATCAGTTTGCAGTGCACTTGAGCCTCAGGGTGTGTGTGTTTGTGTGTGTGTAGAGTTGAGTACATGCATGTTAAAGACCTGCACAGTGTCAGCAGGGTTAAGATCTACTACAATGCAGTGCATTAACCACACGTGGAGTCTGTTCTTCTGTAACAGGGGCTGTTTATGAGACGATTAAAGGGACGAAACATGATACCGTCGCTGCTTCTGTGTTTTAGTCACATGGATTTATTTAGATGACAGCTTCATGTCTTGAGGATGCTTGTGTGTGATCCACGCATATTTGCGTGCGTGTAAAGAGCATGGAGTGGCTGGCAGGTATTAGCATGGATTAACTGCTCAGTCACCTGTGGCTATATCCTGGTGTCTCTTACATTGATAGATGATGCCTTGGTTAAAGTCCCAGGTTTTGTATACCAGCTGTTGTGGTGCACGGAAGACATGATGTGGAGTGCTGACAGACTAAAATAGGTAAATGTGCATGGAGAAGCATGGAAAATGTAAAAATGTGTAGGTGTTTATTTGAAGAATGGCTTGTTTGAACCAGTACAGATATTCTGTTGACGTTATTTTGGTCTCACAGAGATTTTTGGACAAGGGGATTTAACATTTCCTCCCTGAAAATCTGTACATCACTCGATTGTGTTAGAATTTGCCATGTAATCTGTGGTATTTATTCCAAAAAGATACTTTCGCTTGCTTTAAGTTAGTACCTCCTCATGCACAACATAAGTATTTTGGTAAAACGGCATCAAGTCTAGAGGAAAATGCCGCCATAAGAAGAAACTCAGGGAACGAATGTCCCTGCATATCATTCCACAACCGTCAACCATCCAATCTCACACCAGCGTTTCTATTATATGCTTTTTGCGGCACACCACACTGTGTAAAATATCCAGGTACGAGCTTTTCATTGTTCTTGGCTCTAAGCATAGCAGCTGTCACTAATTAATGTTGATTCTGCGGCAACTTGATTAAACCTCAGACACTGACAGATGCACTTTACGTTCAAATCCAAAACCCTTATGCTTGGTTCAATTGCTCTCTGGGTAATTATGGCAACGGGGTGTAGTGCATGTCAAATGAAACTGTCCAACTTCACATTTCAAACAATTGTGAACAATTCTAGCTGCTTGGTGGCGCAATGAAGTGATGATGTGAAAAGAAAAGAAAAACTAACCTTGCATTTACATACAAATTTAATCAGTTGCAATCTGCATCCATCTTCACACCCACTGCTCACACTTAAATTACTCAAAATCAGTCGCGTTCATAAGATCATAGCAAACATCTGTCAGGTAATATCCTTCCTAATTACTACTTGTCAGTTGAATAAGTCCCAAACTCCTATCATATCATAATATAGACCTACCATTTATCAAAATGAACAGCAGAAGCCACTCTTTCTGATGATACTAGTTGCTTTTCTCTGTGACAAAGAAGAATTTTTTCTGCATCACCTCAGGCATTGGGTTGGCGTTACATCGAACTTAACATGAAGAATAGACAGAATAATGGATTTGCTTTTCATTACAATGAGTAAAAAGCTGTGGTCAAAAGTCAAGCACAGGTCACAAGAAGGCAGTGGTGATATTCAACTCCTGGGTGACCCAGTGAAAGTGGCTAAAACATAAGAATTTCCTAGTATTTTTTTTCCTTGAAATATAGGCCAATACGTATATAAATGACTGACTGACTGACTGACTGACTGACTGAATGAATGAATGAATGAACAGACAAACAAACAGCAAATGAATAAATAATAATCAATAATAATAATAATCTGTGGGTATGATCATATCAAATAGTAGACTGTTCTGAAGAGCTTTGAAGCAAAAGTAGTGCAATTACCAGTGAAAAACCCTAAAAAGTGCCTTGGGCTCAGTGGGTAAAAACTCATCTGGTTGTCATCATCACTGGTTGGATTTGTGCACTTCCTGCTATTTCTTGTCCACCTATGATCAACCTCCACTCTGTATGAGCACTAATCAACAGCAAACAGACGAAGTGAATTTTTAGATCCCCTAAGAAAAGTTATACATCTTTTCAATGCAGGTTAGCATCTTCTGAATATCAGAAGCCCGAACCTTCCAGTTAACTTTTATCCAGATGTACTAAAGTCTGCAAATTTAAGCAGTTATTTGACGGTGTGAGACAAACAGAATGTTTGTCACTATCTGTTGAAACGTTACCCTAGCGTAACATTTTCAAGTGCAATGGACACAATAAGCTTCTTACAAATATGTTTGTATAATTCAGGTAACTGGAACAGGAGAACTACCTAAATTGCTTGAGAGTGATGCATCCATTGCTAATCGCTGTGGAGTGTGGTCTGTTGCATATTAACTACCCACAGTGTTACTTTTGTCATATTAGTAAAGTACGCCTTTGACTACAATCTGATTCACTTCAAGGCTAAATTGGTACACTCTCCATTTGCAGCTTGAATTTACGGTTGGTTTTTTTTTTGTTCTGTTTTGTTTTGTTTTTTTATGAAGGGTGTTTGCAGACAATGTTTGACAGGCCAATAGAAACTCACAAAGTGATACTGAATTTGCTAAATGAAGGATGAAAGACTGCAGTAAGCAAAAGTCGTGTCAAAAGAATTCTATCTAGTAATTGTCACAGAAGATGAGAGGCGTTTCTATACAGAACAGCTTTTTTTTTTTACACTAGGTGATATTAAAAAAATTCTATTGACTGATGAATCTAAATTAGAGATTAGTGGCAGTAACAGTGGAATTTATTTAAGGAGATCAACAGGAGAGAGACTGATATCAAACCAACAGTGATACACTGTGGGAAAATTCAAGCCGGGGGAGGTTTGTATTAAACTAAAAACAAATGCAAAACAGAAGAATCTTCACTAGTTCACTCATATTTGAGGACACTACAGCGTATCTCATCAACATGTACGTAAATATAAATAATGGAACACTAAAGGACTCCTGCCAAGTCTGTTATTTAAATTACTTACAATTGCTTTGCCAACCAAGGAAACACATTACCCACATCATACAGCACTGCATCATTTTGCATACCTTATACAATGCACGTCAACACCAAATGAATCATACAGTCAGAGGAAATAATAATCTTGAGCGCAATTATAATAAATCTGCTGCTTTTTTGAGGTGATCTGCATTAATGCTGGAAAGTAGGACACATCTGACAAGCTAGTGTGTATACCAGGAATCATTTGCGTTAGGAGACCATCAACATGCCAAGGCTTATAGAGAAGGACATGGGCAACATATGTCTTGATGTCTGTCACATGCCAGTAGTAAGTGTTGTGCTTAATTGCTTCAAAGTACATTCATATGTAGAGTGTGATGCTCCGTTAATGCTTTATGGTTTCTTTCATCATAACAGACTTAAGGCTTGAATCATACATACTGCATCTGGAGGATATATTTTTACCTTTTCTTATATTTAGAAGGTAAATAAAAGGGCTTCTTTAATCATAATTTTGCAAACCTGACCCACATGCTGCTGTATATGACAATCGATCTAACATGTTTACTGTTTTTCCAAAATAAAGTTAATTTCTCAGCAATTTCTTAATACATTTAATAGAAATGTACCTTAAGAGTTGCATACGACCACAAATAATGCTAGTTTGTATTGCTAATGTACACATGGAGCCCCTTGTATTGCTATACATGTTATATTTATAGTTGTTTTTTACCTACAATAATCTTAGTACTGTAAATATAATGAATTTTAGTAAACATGCAAATACACATCAGCACAAACATTTTTTAGTCATAATTCTACAATTTCTTATTACTTAAAACAATACTAGTCATTTCAAATAAAGTTTGACATGTATGTCCCCCTAATTTGAAAGGTTGTTTAATTACACTGAAGGCAGAGTAGCTCAATGATTCATTGTGTCGAGCACAGTTAAGCTGCGCGTCCACTAGATGTGATTTTCCCGCACGGCAACGCACCGCATCTGAAAATCGCACGGATGGCGGGCGGTCACTAGTGGACCACAACATGGTCACATGACAACGCTGAGCAACAACGGGCCACTACGTGGTCACGTGACAGCGCTTTCAGCTTGACAGTCATAAACACAACGGCTCGGCCACAAACGTCCCCTTTTATTTCGAAAACACTTCAGTGAAAAGTACTTCTGAAAGCATCTGAGGCGAAAAATAAGCTGTGCAGTATCTGAATCTGTACTGGTTTTAGGTCAGCCATGGCTAGTTTAGACGTTTGAGGACAGTTTCACGATGCGTGGGATCTCCGCACGCTGCATCGAATTTGCATAAAGTAGAAGCTGCCGGACCGTCAAGCTGAAAGCGCTGCCACGTGAACACGTAGTGACCTGCTGTTGCTCGAGCGCTGTCATGTGACAATGTTGTGACCCGCTGGTGACCACCCACCATCCGTGTGATTTTCAGATGTGGCACGTTGACACGCACTTTAACATACATTCACACTCTAATATTCATGTTTGTTTATTTGGTTTATTATTTATGATAAATTGTAGTCATTAAAGGGTTCAGCTTAAGCAGCATTCATATACATTAAATGTGAAAGTGAAAATAAACTGGATTTAGTAAGTGATATGGGATGCACTGTATTTCTCTGACAACTTTTTTTTTAAGGACAGATATTTATTTTTTGTAAACAATAAGTGGGTCGACATCTGCCTGTTGCATGAATGTGCAGTTCCAATTTGTCCAAGGTGTGTAAATGGGAAAAATTCAGAAAATTGGGTATGCTGCAAAAGTTGGTTTATTGATTGGCACTGCAATTGCTAAATAAAACACGGAGTAATTAAACATCCACTAAAGTCTCCACTCCACTGTAGAGAAGGAAAACAGCAGCAGACAAAAACATCAGATCTGTGTGGAGCAATGACGAAAAGTCTCTCACAATTATGCATTTACCAAACACAAATGCTATATGTCCATCATGTTAACTATTGCTTTGTACTGGAAGGATTTTCCTTCTATCTTTGCATAGTATTAAGAGATTAATAGATTTGAAACTGTTGTATTTATACATAATCATTTTTAAAATAATAATAATGAGGACTATTTTTATTGTGATTCATGGATAAAAAATGGATTGTAAAATATTCAGGTTAGGGTTAGGTTATTATTTCAGTTAGGTTATCAATTTTTAATAATTAATCATTAATTATAAATGCAGTTTAAGGGTTGTGTAGACTTCTAAAACTGACCCAAACCCCAAAAATCAAACCTGTACTTATACCTTCATAGTTTTACTTGTAATAGTAAAAAATCAAGAAGGGTTTTGATAAATTTTGGTCAGTTTTAAGGGGTTTTAAAAGGATCATTTATTGCATGGTGGGAGTCTATGCAAAATCTTGTTTATACATATATATATATATATATATATATATATATATATATATATATATATATATATATATATATATATATATATATATATATATATATATATTCTATTTACACATATAAATGCTACCAAATGCTACATTTCATACATAAACTCAGTTTTGCTGCATTTTTAAGAAAATAATCAAGACAAGGATGAATACAAGAAAATGTGAATGAATAAAATGCAATATCTGGTCCAGTATAACTTGAGGAAAAGAAAGACTATCATTGGCCTGACAGAGCCTGTGACCTTGACATTATAACATCACACTGAAACCTTCTGAGTCTGCTGGGCTTTGCTGTGAAACTACACCCAGAACAGACTAAAGGACAGAGGGGTGATTGTTACATACTGTGTGTAGGTCCTGAGGCCTATAATTACCAAAACTGTCAATTTGAATTAGAACAGAAATAAATATACATTGATGCCATCTGGCCCCTTAGCGGTCACGGGTCCCTATACACATGTCTAGGCCATGTATAGCAAGGAAAGTCATGGGGTTAAAACACTTTACAAACCATGCAACCATCCATATAATCTATTAAGAATCCCTGAATTTATCTCTTACTTATGCCCTTCAAATGCCACTAAAATACTCTAAAGTTGGAGTCTGATTCTGGAGAATGATTGTTGATATTTAGATAGCTAGCACTTGCCAGATTTTTCATTCCCATGCCAAACATTCCATACACATTGATATGTATTGTGCCATGACCTCCCTTAGCAACACACCCTTCAGCAGTTGATAATTTTTGAGGGAAAAAAAAAGATCCAATAGTTCACAAAGTCACAAGCAACAATCTGAAAAGCAGAAGTTTCTATGGCGATATGAGCTGGGAACTTTAGCCTGTGGCATTCCTGACCGATGAGGGTAAAGAACTAAACCACAATCTGCAACTGGTGGACTGACTTTTCTCTTACCCGGTGAAAGGATCTGGTGCTGCTATGCAGATCTAGTGTAGAGAGAAACAAACTAGAATAACAATAACATTAATGCAGTGTTGCAGTAAATTAACCCTTCAAATCTATTTCATTTGATCATTAGGCGTTTCTTAAATTAAAGGGTTTTGGTTTACCTTCCTCCATACCCCTTAAAAACACCTTTATTAGATAATTTGGGGTCATATAATTTGTAATTTGGATTTACAAGAGTTTTTCAAGGTGCTTTAAGGGGTTTGAGTTGTCAAACTGGTAGATTAATAATAATTAATTAATTAAATTGTCTCTGCCTGCTGGGTTTGGAGTGGTATTATTTGGTCATTTGTGGGGCTAAACCAGGACTAATTCATGTTTTAAGGGATTATTGTGTTGCAGGTGTAATTAATTCAGCACCAATGTTTAATCATCACATTGGATGACTAATGTTTATTCTTATTAAGTCAAATTTCTTAAACTATTGTGGGAGGATTGAAGTTTATTTCTGTGCCTGTTTAACAAATGTCGTTATTTAAAATGAAGTCTAAAGATCACCTGCTTTTATCAAGATGACATTCTTGCGTCACCATCCTTCTCTGTTAGAGAACTACACACAAACAGGCAAATACATACCCGCACACACACACCACACACATTAAGAGTTGATGTCCAATGGCAACAATAAACACTGTACTTTCTCAGCAGATTCCAGACTTCATTATTGAAAACTTACACATAACCAATCAAGTGTGTGCATGAATTAAAGGGATTTAATACAGTAAATGTGGTTGCAGAGGTAAAGGGCCTTTTTAAAGGAAAGTAAGAATCCCTTTAACAAAATTACTGTTGACTTGTTCTCTTTATGGGGATGAAGTGACCCACACTGTTTTCAGTTTATATGTATGTACCATTTATATTCTGACGATAACATTCATTAGTCGGTGCATTTCAGGCTTTAGGTTTTTATTTGCCTTCTCCTGCTGGCTCAGCTCTGATGAAAGGCTGTGTCTCGCTTTGAATGGAACATGAAATCATGTGCAAAACTGTAATGCAAAACCAATGTCTTTTTCATGGTATGGTAATGTCTCACCATACATAGCAAGGAGCTTCCATTGCTTTGATGTTTAATGAACCCATGTTATCTATAATATATATATATATATGTGTGTGTGTGTGTGTGTGTGTGTGTGTGTGTGTGTGTGTGTGTGTGTGTGTGTGTGTGTGTGTGTGTGTGTGTGTGTGTGTGTGTGTGTGTGTGTGTGTTATGTTGGTACATCACTGGAGTAAAAAAATACAATTGCGGGGAGAAAAGGTTGCATGATGTTTGCATTAACATTCATTAGATGAAGTATTATTTTAAAAGCCTTTGAACAGGACCCATCTTGACAAATTGTGCAACTTACATTAAACAATTAACAGCAAAATTCATTGCACTTAATAGTAACTGTACTGCATTATGTTCTGTTCAACCATATAAATGCCTCTGAACTGAGCAGTCCAAAGTTACAGAAAGCCGATCATCAAGTGAAGCAACTGGCTGTCCTTATTTTTTTATGTGGAGGTTTTTAAGTAGACTCTACAATACATTTATAAACACATTTTGGACATGTTGCCCACTCACAGTCTATGTTTTGATTGATTGCCACCTCTTTTGATGGAGAACTTTTAGTTTTCCCTGTATGTCAAACTGATTGACAAAGCTTTTCATGAACAGACTGATGATGCATGACAGCTAAACAGCGACATGCATTTATAACCTGTTAAGACAAATTCCTGTTGAGCTCAAGAAAAGTCCATCAGTGACGTTGATGTGCATTATTGAGTTTCATTAGATCTAATATACGGACACCATTTTTAGCTAAACTGGCAGCAGAATGGTGTTGGCAACAGCAGCAATGTCATTCCAACAGTTTAACATCTGGTCTACAATACTGAACTGTTGGATAGATTGCTATGAAACTTGTTACAAACTTTCATGTTCCTCCGCAGATGAACCCTAATGCCACCAAAGCATCCTACAAATGTATGCAACCACAAAGACAGTAATCAACTCTGAGCATTGCACAATGAATGTATGAAAATGCACTCTTTTTGTAAAGCTAGTAAAACATGTGCTATTAGCAATAGATGTGTAATTAAAACACAATTTCCAAATGAAAATTGCAAACATAGTAAAGTCACTGAAGCACTGAGTAGCATTGTGAGGGAGCCTTAATCTAACACAATCTCATTGAACTACAATACACACCTAAAGTACATAAAAGGAAAAAAAAAGTATTTCACATTCACTTAACTGTGGATGTAAAAGACTTAAACGATTATCCTTCTGAAATGGATACATTTGTATTATCCAGAATATTTTGACTGTCTTTGTAATATAAACAACATCTAACTTGGAATTTGGACAGGAACAGGGAGATAATCAACAGATTACCATGTGTTTTAAGCACATTTTAATTTGTGCATAAAAATCTAAGAAATCAAAGAATTAAGATATTGAAATTATTTTTATGTATTGAACAATGTGGTAGAAACAGACTTGGTGCATAAATCATGACATTAAAAAAAAGCATCTGACTTAAATGTCCACTGAAGTGCAGCAGATGTGATGAGGAAACTGTAACCTTCTTCAAAATAGATACATGACGCCAACATACATATCATACTTCTCACATTTTTTTCAACATCACTCTTGCTCTTCTGATTATGTCATCTTGTTATACATGTTTTGCCAATGGTTTTAAGATGCCCAGCTGGAGAATCAGTGCTACCAACTGTTCAACAAACACCTACCATAATGGTAGTGGATGGAAATGTGTCAGTCCCCAATCCTGTTAAAATTTCCACAATGTCTGGATGGAAACCTGTGCTGCACCAGCTCATCTCAGTGGTTAGTGGAAACAGCAACATTTAAATATGAGTTCAAGCACATAGGGGTTTTTATGAGATCAGACCTCAAACCTAAAGCAGGACCAAATCTTTGTCAAGTTTGTAAATGGCTTTCTGACTCCTTGATTCACAGAATACTGCAATCAGCATGTCCTCAGGATGATCCAGGTATAGCACCTCAGTGAATTCTGGTGTTGACTCAGCCTTAACAGAGTGATGGAAACAGCTTTTCTGAATAAGTTCTGACACTGCAAATATTTAATTTACACAACTGTCTGGCTGTTTCTGCTTCTTACAGCATGTCTTCCTCTAGACAGCATGAAGCATGTTCAGTATTAGCTGACTTGAAACAATAATTACAACTTCCCTGAATATTTTTTTGTATTATCTTGTCATTTTTTCTCATAGATGGCCAGTGATTTTTACCAGTTGGCAAATATCTGGCTTCAATCGCAACCTCTTCTGCTTTGCATAACGTTGAATATAGCGCCACCTTCTAAACACATTACACAGCCTAGTTTATTCATTTCAAAGCTGTTAATGGAAACAAGTTCAATTCATGCTTTCTTTTTGATTCCTCTGACAAAAGTTAAGCTAGTGTTACTCATATCACTTGTCTGTGATTTTAATTCCATTTAATTACGTTAAATAGCTCAATTTGGATCAAAAAATATTTACTATTCTTTGTCCCACACAAGAACTGGCACCAATCCTTTCTAAGAGTACTATTCCTCTCCATGCAGTGTAGTTTTGCACACTTTACTAATAAATGACAGACTTGCAAAGAAGTGAATAATGCTAAAGTAAACTAAAGTTCCAGTTTTGTTATGTTAGTGTGTTAATTAATGGATGAGTTTGTACATGAGGTTACCCAGGTCTTCACAAAGGAAATTTATCCTTCCGATTAGTTGATGTGTCACTCTTTGTAGTGACATTGCATCCCTTTGTATAAATCTACTGCATTTTCTTTGTCTCCAGGAGCCTTTCCTCTAATCTTCTCCGAAAATACCTGCAAGGTCTTGACATTTTGGCTGCTGACTGTTTTCCAGTTGTCTTTTTTGGAACATCTTCGGGCCATGTTTCAGTTAGTCTCCTTCTTTATGCACATGCTACCATATCTTATGTCTGTAACTTCCTGTTGGTCTGGAAGGTTGAATCATCCAAAATATGTCCTCACATTAGAAACAAACCGGATCACGATTCAGTGTCATCCAGACCTGTAACACCCTCCACATCTAACACCAGTTAGTGGCAGTCTAGCTATCTCTCTCCCTCTGCCTTTCTCAGGTGCGTGGCGATGCAAACAGGTGCTGTTAATCGGTGATTACAAGCAGGTGGAGATGATCAGCTGCCACTACCCTCCTATGCCTTAGAAGCCAGTCGTTCACTACACTTTGCTGGACTGTTGAACTACCTTGGTCGGTACTCTGATCGTTGTTCTGTCCAGCTCCGTAGAAACCCTGCTAATACTAACAGCTGTTCTTCTTCTCTTTAGTCTTGGACCTCCACCTGCCTGCCACCATCATCCATCGGCATTCCGCTGTCTGTGTCGCCCAGATCTCCACACAACCACAGCCCTTCCAGCTGCAGCACCTGTCCAGCTCTCATCTCCATTCCAACCTCACACCACCTCCGCCTGTCTTCCCAGCTCCACTTCCCCCAAGTCAGTCTTCAGTCAGTTCCTTGCTCAATCTCCATACACAGCTTAGTTTAGTTGTTTTGTTTTGTTGTAGCTGTTTAGGCATCTGTAGGTCATGTTTTATTTCTCCTAGGATTTAGCCTAGCATCTGTAGCCATTGTTGGCATCTGTAGCCTCAGGCTTTCTGTATAGTTGTACATAGTTCGAGTGTATTCTTGTTTATTCCTGTTAAGCCATTTTGGCATCCAGTCTGTCTAGCAGCTATTGTGTAGCTCTCTTTAGCTCTCCTGCCCTTGTGTTACTTGGTTCAGGTTAGTTGTAAATTTGTCTGTTTCTGGCTGTAGTCTGGTTTCCCCCTAGAGGGCCCGCTAACATTTGACAGTTCTGTTCTCAATTCAGTGTAACGTGTATCATGTTTATTCTTGTAAACAACCATTGTAAATTGCATCTGTCTGTCATGTCCTTGTTGCCTATACATGAGTCTTTGCATCGGCACTGTAGCAAGATCTCTTTTCATGGAACAAGAGCTTGGGTGTTCGGTCCCAACTGTGAGCCAGAAGAGGCATCACACATGTCATTTTGGTTCGGATCAAAGTGAAAACATCAAAACTTTGGACCGAATGAGCTTGATGTGAAAGACACCTGAGTGATAGGAATAAGGATGAGTGAAGACAGAGGGAGAAAAGGATGAACATGGAGGATATTACAGTTTTGTTTTTTTTTTCTCTGTGTGGGAGGGAGGGGGGTTCAGGATCTCAGGAGATAACAGACAGATAGACAGGGGTTAAATGAATGATGGAAGCGCAGTAAAAAGGCTGGGAGTGAGAGATAGGTTGAAGGGAGCAGAGACGAATAAGATGACTGCTCTGCATGTCAATGAGTCAGGTGTCATATCAGTACTCCAACAGGATATGAGTAGAAGCTGTGGTAGCAGGGGACACATGAAGGCAAGTTAGGTGGACTCACCTCCTTCTCTGGGGCCTAATTCAGTGTCCAAGCCTCTGGCAGCTCTGGGTTCATGCTTATTACTCTCATGTTTATTTACTAGATGCTAACAGCTGGTATTGCACCACTATGACCGCATTTCTGTTATTTGTGTTATACAGGTTGAAATCATCAGCTACAAAGGGCTTTGTGAGGGAGCTGAACATATGATCATGTATTAAGCAATGCACAACTTAACAAAAGATGAATTTGTTATTTGCTATTGTTATTTTAAGAAAGTTACAGTAAATTTGCATATTGTGCAAAACAAAATCAGATGTCTTTTTTATACATTTGATTTTGCTGTCATTTCATTGTCAGTCATTTAAAGTAAACATTATCACTTGCTATTGCTGCCTAAAACATCAACACTGATGTCCAGAACTATATTATATACTCTATATTATAGAGACATATTCTAGATTTATTACAGTCAAACATTTCCAGTCTGAGAAAAAAAGCAAACCTCCTGATTTTTTTATCCTTGCATAACTGTTCTTCTCACCCCCTCCCTCTGCAGCTCCACATAACATGTTCTGATCATGCTCTAACTGCATGCCAGTCACATGCATGACACTCTATTTTAGTGTTATCTTATTTAATAAACCATCAACTTTTATCAGATAATTATGAAACATGTTATCATGAAATTGTACATTGTTCCTTGAGTTTGAAAATCACCTTCTTTTAGGGAGAGCATGACCTCACTACATTGATCCATCTATGAAAGCTAATGTAAAATTGGAAGTCCCATATGTTGGTATTTTTGTAAGCCGGTTGTTAAAACAGAAACAGAAGGCAATGATATGAAATCATCCGGAACTAAAAGACTGACAAAGTCATAAACAACTGGAATGATTGAAGGAAGCAGCCATGAGGTTAAATCAAACAGTATGTGTTTGTAGTCTGCAGGTACCTACGTTGGGTTGAACCAAATATTGGAGGGGGGTTTTGTTGGTGTTGTTGATGTTTTGTTGGTCAGAATGTCATTATGACTGTGGTTTGCTTTGCAGTATTGGAAGGAATGTTGTAGACTTTTTTTTTTCTTTACTGATGGTTACTGATACAACATTTTATCATGACCTCCAGTGTTTTTTTTTAAAAGCAGGTTGAGGGACATTTCTGAGTTGGCAATTTCTTATTCCAGAAGCAAAGATGGCTTTAACTCTGAATGCTTTACCGTGGCAACTTGCTCCGTGAAGTGATTTTCTCTAACACTCTCAGGTTTTTCTCACTTTTCCCTTCCTGCTAAGCCTGAAGGAGCTGTATGACATGCTGCTTCATTTCCTCAATCATACAGTCCATATCAAAATGCATATCGGAGTGCACTGATTTGCAGAAATCAGGAGATGAAATTAAAAATCCAACTTGAATATAACTTTTTTTTTTTTTTGAGGATGATTGTAGTGTAAGTGAAAACTGCACTAAATAAGTTTTTAAAAATGGGCTTTTAGCACTAAGTTGTTTGAAGTTACCAAGTTTAAATTAACCACATGCATAAATACAACATTCTTAATGCTGATTAGCAACATTTCTAAATGTAAAATGGATGTCTAAACTTGTAAAATCAGTGTTTTTTTAAATCGCAAAACAGCAACAATCATTACTGCTGGGTCAGACTAAGGTTAAAGTCACAGGTCTGATAATAAACTTAGTTCTTATCAGTTTTGATTGTTATCTTGAATTGTTGTTTTGTCCCTGTCACAAGGTACAGCTCAAATGAATACATTTAAATACGTATTTATTCTACAGTGTACAGTCAAATTCCTACACTTTACAACCCTATGAAGACATTCAAATGTAATATGAATGATGTGTAGTTATTTGAACGTGTGGCCTTTTTTCCCTCCTCCAATTTCAAGCTCTTTCACTGCTGCGTTTTTGAAGGTAAATGTTCACTTTCATACGTTCTTATTTCTGCTTTGTTTACTCATTGCCATGGTGAATGATAATATCTGGGCACTATTAATGTTGATGAACGATTTAACTTGGATTATACTACTATTGTATTTTAAAATAGATGGTCAGGTTCAGAGTTTGTTAAAGCTGCTCTCTGGAACAGTGCCTCAATTTATGTGAGAGAGGACTGAGACACTCTTAATTAAATGAGCTTCAGCCTGAGTGATTATTCGGCAGACTAAAGGGCCTGTTTAAGAGCTGCCCGGTGTATGAAATGTACTATACAAATAAAGCTGCCTTGAATTCCCTATTCTCTCAGTTGTGGAGCAGTTTGCATTTGATTTTTACCTTAGGTTGAGTTGAATTTTCCCTCAGTTAAGCAGAGTTAACCTACATATAAGGCACACTTTGCCTTAACAATAAAGTCACTGACAGGTGAAATGAAGAATATTGATCATTTTGTTACAATGCAATGTTCTGTTCAGGAACTGCTCAAGGAACACGAACACGACCACAGGTTGGCCACCCAACTGTGGCAGATCGGTCTGAGTCTTATTTTTTCTAAAGTTCAGATTGCTTTCCATTTAATAATTACATCGGCACCTGACTGATTTTGAAAATAATAGACAAAGAAACAAAATGGAGACCTTGTCATCTAGTAATTACATACAATTCAATGATAAGAGTTTTTATAATTACAAGAACAGACCCATTTTATGCATTATATTTTATGCATTTTATTTATTTATTTTGAGTTTAAAAAAAACAAAACAAAGTTTGCTGACTTACTAAGTAAAGCAAACCGATAGATGTACTGAAATCTTCAAAACTTGATGATCTCAGGCAGGTTCTGAACTTGTTGCCACACACCTGATCAAATAAATGAATTTCCCCTTGGAGATCAACAAAGTATTTCTATTCTATTCTATTCTATTCTATTCTATTCTATTCTATTCTATTCTATTCTATTCTATTCTATTCACATTGATCTCTTTTTTTTTTTCATATTTTCTCTGAATTTCATTTTTTCCAACTTGTAACTGGTCCCACAGCTAATGGATAAATACATGAAAGTGCCAACAAGTTTTAATTTGAGTAGGTTTACATCAGTATCGAAAAAAAAATGTGTGTGGGATAGAGCCTTTTTAACACATAGTACCCAAACTACCATGGCTCAAAAGTAATTGGACGCTAAATGTTCTCTGGATCACGTTTCATCATTCAGCACAAACTGAATCCAAAACATATGGCTGAAGCAACTAAAGAGCAGTTCAGGGCTACTGAGGCAGAGAGACCCAACGACAGCCAGGCGGAGCATCACAGGGGAATATAGAGACTGAACAAAAATATAAAGGCAGAATGGAACATTTTATTAAATCTATTATATATAGCTTAGAGGGGGTAAGTATTTGTTGTTCCAACGCACATCTCTATAACAGAATAGACATCAGGAAACAGTATGACTACATTGGAAATGATAATGAGAAGATGGAAAGTGTGATCACACATGAGGAATCACAGGAAAGAGTCATATCTGTGATGCAAAGGGTTAATGAGTTTGTTGATGCTGCTTGTCGAATGTTGTCTAAGTCTTGGCAAACTTAGTGGACATATCTGAGGAAAGGATCACATTGTTGGAAATCCGTAGCTGCTTGAAATGGTTTCTTAGTTAATGGAGTTGTCAACTAGAAAGTGTCAGTCAAAAATCCTAACTGATATGCAACATCCAGGAGCTCATTCTCTTATCGTCTGTGGCATCGTGTCATTTGAATAAAGCTTCCTGCTACAGTGATCTTTTACAGTCACTCATCAAAGATGTGTCTGTGTATTGGTCGTGCTTCCTGATCATTGTCCTTCAAAGCAACATCTCACTTGGGTGTGAACCAACTCAATGGTCCACAATTAAACAGCTCAGAAACTTTTTTGTACACAAAATTTCACTTTTTTCTAACTATGACAATAGAAATGAGATGTATAACTTTTTCTCCAAGTTGGAATAGTAACTTGCATACTGTGTTTAGGTTTGTATTCAGTATACAAACGGTGTGTTGATGTCTGAAGGTCTAACACTTCAGGAAGTAATTGCACAATTTAGTTTGACTTCGGGCTGCACAGTGACTCGGTGGTTAGCACTTTTGCCTTGCAGCGAGAAGATCCCTAGTCCATGTCCTGGCCTTCCTGGGATCTTTCTGCATGGAATTTCCATGTTCGCCCTGTGCATGCGTGGGTTTTCTCCGGGTACTCCGGCTTCCTTCCACAGTCCAAAAACATGCTCAAGTTAATTGATAATTCTAAATTGTCCGTAGATGTGAATGCGAGTGTAATTGTTTGCCTCTATGTGTAGCCCTGTGACAGACTGGTGACCTGTCCGGGGTGTCTGCTGCCTTGTAGATTAAGCAGTGGATGGATGGATGGATGGATGGATGGATGGATGGAGTTATAGTTTGACTTGATTACTTTTGATCTCCAAAACCTTGAGCATTATGTGTTAAAAGGGACGTATCTTCTGTATAATTTCCTAAACTGATGTGAACCTACTAAGAATAAAGTTGATACTTTTATGTAACATCTATCGATATCAAGGATAAATTGCTGTATTTGAATAGTGCAATATCAACAATAAGTTTTGTAGTCTTTTTCCAAAGTTACCTTGTGTGCATGTACCCAGTGCAGCACCACTTGCAGGTAAGTTGTCTCCAATCATTCTGAATTAACAAGAGTATCAGTATCTTTTTACTAACTGCCGTGAGGGCTATGCATTTCACCTTTTCATTGTTCTATTTTCCATTCCCAAAATGAACTTTGGATTGCATGCTGTTGTAACTTTTTTCGGGAGCACTAAAACACTAAAAAATGCTATTTTATTAAGAAAAGCAACACAGCTGTAATGAGTTTGTGCAAAAACACATTTCCAATCACTCTTTTTGTCTGTAGCCGCTGGCTGGTCCTTGAGATGTTTAACATGAAGCTACTGATGATTAATTCATCTGAAACCAACTCAGATCTGTATTGTCTGTACAGGCCTCATAACCCCAATGCAGACAGCGGGTGGCCTTGTCAAAGTGTTCAAGTCACTTCATTCAAGTTCACATCACGTTGGTGGTGACGGCATCATCAGACAAAAGAGCAAAGCTTTCATGAGAAGAATGCCCAATTTCATCCCATTGTCTAAAAGAAATTCCTCTCATGTCTGCTCTTTTTGCTGACTGTCGGACCATGTTTTCTGTCAAGTCACTGATAAAAATAAAATGAGCACTTACAGTATGGAAGAAAAACAAACAAAAGGTTATTGTGCAATGTCAGGAACAGATATTATACAAGTAAAAACAATTAGTTCAATGAATACTGCTCATAGGAGAAACAAACAGGAAGGTGATCTGCTGACCTTGCATTCATCAGTGCCTTTTAATGAGGATAATAATTTGAATAAATAAAAACTTTCTTTGCTGCATGTGCACAGGTTCCCTAGCATAAATTCACAGCTTTGTACACATCTTCCGAACATACCGAGTCAGTTAAATTACATTAAAGTGAAACTTTCCAAGTGTCCAAGTCCTGTTACAGAAAAAAGAAGAAAATCTTTTTAAGAATCACACAAATGCAATATTTTTGTTAGGTGAAGTATGCCATGGTCCTCCTGTCTTCTGCGGTCATTTACTTCACCTCACTGGAGAACTGACACCACCAACTACTTCTCTCAATGTGCTTAATTCTTAATATTTGTATAAAAGATGTAGATGGAAATCTATAATTTGCATTATATTTTTTTCTATTAAATTGTTTAAAATGCAATAAATTCATATGGAAATGATGCTACTGTTGTCTCCAACTGGCCAAAGAGACTAAGAGTTTCATGAGGCTGTCCTGAGACACAGAAGTGCTTTGAAGTAGATACTAATGACAGGGTGCTAACATGCTCACATTGACAAAGTAAATGGTAAGAGCCAGCAGTTTTCCCCATTGAAGTCTGATTACACATGTTGGTGAGTACTAATCAATGTGTGTAAATTGTGTGAATTCTGATCACTGTCCTTGAGTGAGGTCACATGAGTCAGTATTATTTGGGACAGAAAACTAGAAGTTGAGATGACAAAAATCCATTTGCTCAAAGCTGCATTAGCCACTGTAATTTCTAACCAAACTTCCTGTAGTCCAGTCGTGTTGCCCACAACACAAATGGACTGTAATGTAGGCACTACGTGTTGACAAAGTAGATGAATATACAGATTGGTTGTCTGGTTCTGCTGAATAAATGTAGCATTTTGAGTCCAATAATAACTTGTTTCTCTTGCAGGAACATACAGAATCTACAGAACCTCTTTTAGGGATGTTTTCAGGGGAGAGAAAAGAACTTACTGCAGGGCTGGTGCTTCCAGGTGCTCAGAAAAGCCTGGTGCACACAACTCAGAGGTGATTGGTTAAACTCAGAGAACATAATGCTTACTGGTTGAACTCCAGCACAACAAAAATCTGTTTTTCTTCCTCATCAAGTCGCAGTCTTCTCATTTCAATCATCACCATCAACAACATAATATTTACTGGGTAGGCTTACATTAAAAAAAAAAAAAACCACCATTGTTCTATTTCCTACATTCTCATAGCAGCTGATGGATGAAACTTCAGTTCGATTTGATGTTTTAGTGCATTCAGAGTTAGTCATTGTTGAAGCTGTCTGATCCTATGGTGAAATGGAAATAGGAAGGCTGAAAGAGCTAATAGTGGATGTTCTTGTAAAGATTTGTGCCACTTCAAATCTATTCCAAGATCCTGCAGTGAAATGATGCCAAATGTTAAAGACAATGTTCTTGTTTATTCAGTTGAAGTTTAGTGTGCTCGGCAATATATTTCATATTTGTAAAGTACAACTGAAGCTGATGCAAATGTTATAATCTGTTGACTATTTAGTCATAGGCTAAAGCATCTGGCCTAATGATGGTACTAGAGAAAAAGTCAGTGAATCAACAAATTTAATAAAATTAGTGTCTGTCATAGATTTTATGGTAATCCATCTAATAGTTCCAGTCTGGGCCAAACTGGTGGATTTTCCAATACACCAACATTGCCATCCATCAAGCCAAATTAAATCTCAATGTATTGACAAATCTATCATATATATATATATATATCATATATATATATATATGTATGTATGTATGTATGTATGCATGTATGTATGTATGTATATATTTATGTATGTATGTATATATATGTATGTGTATGTGTGTATATACATATATATACACATACACACACACACACACACACACACACACACACACACACACACACACACAGTGTATATATGCAATGGAGGAAAAAAGTTTTGGGACAGCCCATGCATTTGTGAAATATTGCCTTCAGAATCACTCTTAGGTCTTCAGGTAAAATTTCTTTTAGTACAATCACAGCCAAAATAATAAACAAATCCCAAAAAAGTCATTAAAAACTCAAAATTGATAGGTTGCATGAGAGTATTTTGAATATTGGGTCATTTTGGTACTCATGGTCCATTAATGAAGGTCGTGCTTTTTTTTAAAAGACACAATTTTTGTTGCTGTGGTTTGTGTCTATATATAGCCAGCACATTTGAAAGTTCTTCAGTGAAAAAAAAATGGCTAAAACAAAGAACCTAACTCGTGAAACATGCCTGGAGATACAGATTCTCAGCCAGGAAGGATACAACTGCCGCCAGATAGCCAGGAAGTGCAGATGCAGTCCTTTAGCAGTTGGATACACTCTGCAGAAATAGAGACAAGCCAACAGCTTGAAAGACAAACCAAGATCTTACTTCATGCTATTTCTGTAATGTTTTTGATTGTTAGATAGACTGGTTACAATATTTTCTAGTATTTACCTAAAATCTATACATTTCATTAAAAAACACTCTACTCTCATGAAATGCATCTTGTTTTGAGCTTTCTGATCACTGTGTTCCTGTACTGCTTTTTGAAACTTCACTCACAGTGAATTTTTATGACCTTTGAGCATCTAAAAACATGACATGCATCGTCGACACTGTTGGCATAAGTGATGGGGAGATGATCACCCTCACAGAATGGTCAAGAACCTGCTCTGCTGTTGTGTGGAACATCAAGATGACAAGGAAGTCAATACTGCTCCAGGGATGGATCCCATGATGAGAATGATTTAGGAATGGTTGGAGACCCCAGTGAACTTTGAGAGGCTTCGTGGCAATATTAACACCCTGGATACCGAGACGTTCTTATTATGTTCTTATTGGCCTCCTGTTTTACACCTATGGACCTTTGATTAACGTACTACACCTTTATCTCCACTCTATATGAAAAATGCGAAATGTGGAGATGCTCTCGGAACTGCATGCTGCTATAGAGGTCATCCCAACACGTCTTATCTCTGTGCCGATTTAGTGAATGAAACAACATTGAAAATAAACTATTCAGAGAACACACTCAAGGATCCCCAAAGATCCCAGGCCGTCACATCAAAAGCCCCGGGTTATTTTGGAAGTTTTATCTCTTTGTGTCTCTCCAGGGATGAAGTCGGCAGTGGCATCAGTTAAACCATCAAAGAGACACCTTCCACAGACAGACACTAGATTTTACTGCATTACAGCTGTATTAGAGCTGTAAATCAGCCTCACTGAAGCCCATAGATGCAGCCTACAGCTCTCTCTCCTCCTTCGTTAGACAGAATATGATATTTATTTTATTGCAGGTTTGCGCTGGTGCTATAAATCCAGCTCAGTGAAGTGAGATGAAATACAAGGCAGGGCAAAGAGGAGGATATGGCTCTCTTATAAATCTTCATTTTAGAGAACATGAGCATGTAAAAATGCCTCATCACCCACCTCTGTACACGTGTGTGTTTGAGCTTCACTCTCATGCATCCTCCGATCTTTCTTTTCCTTCCACAGTATTTCTGTCTCAACTCACTTCCATCAAAATGTCGAGTAAAGTAGAAACATTTGAAGTGTCACTAAGTAAAACTGCCAATTATGTACATTTCCATCTGTCCAGTGAAAGAAGTAAACATGTTTAGTGAAGTTTTCAGAAGTTGTTTTAGTACTGAGCAGGTTTTACCAGTATTCATTGATGCTACAAGGCATCATCTGACAGCTCTGGGGACTAAAGTATCAAGTGTCTCAGAGTATGAAGTCAATCCTAACAGTTTCAGACTTCTCAGTGTGATATATTTTTGAGTTCCACTAGTAAAAGCACTGTTTCCACTTATTATATGTAGATTTATAGCAATGAGTTGGTGACACTGATTACTGGAACTGGTTTGAAGCTTCACAGTGGTAGTTGCACTGAATTAGACAGAAATGAAGCACAACAATGCTGCATCTATTTCACTCGTAGTAATGTTAGGTTACTGCAGATACGGGCTAATATTTAGTGTTGCAGTTCCTTAAAGTTGAGGGATTTAGTGACTTATTTAGGTGAAAGAGTGGATGGACACGCTACACTGTTCCTTGGTGGTCCTGTGCCATTTGAAGTAGACCAGTGGAAGATTTGCATGCAGGAACATAAAAAAGCACAGTCTACACTTGGTGAGTCAGATGAAATCACACCTGAAGTCTCCACTGTGCCATGTGCTGTGAAAGCACATGAATGCTCACTATGCATTAACATCTTTCTTTTGACATTCTAGGCTGACATAACGTTTATATTACAGGTTGTTGTTCCAACATTTGAAACTAAGCCAATCTCAGCATCATCGGAGTTATTTTTTTCTGCTTACAGTCCTTCCTAATCTGGTTCAATTTGGCATTTTAAGACAATATAATATAGTGTCTTGCCAGTTTTGATGCAAATGCCTTATTGGAAATGCAATGCTGAGATTTAAGCTTTTTATCGATCTTTGGCTTACATTGTATTGCACATAACCTAGATTGATGCATAGATGCAAAAAGTCTACACTAAAATGCTGATTTTTTTTCCTGCACTTTGAGTTATCATCATTATCGAGTTGTTATCTAATTTTCCAAGTCACCAGTGCCTGGAAAACAACAATATGTCATCCTAATTTCTGCTTTGCATCCAGGAGAAGCATTAATAAGCAACTTTCAAGTCCTACTCTGAGGGAGGAAGGTTTTTATGCCCAGCTCAACTTTCACTGGAGGGATTTTGAAACGCTTGAAAAATATGAGCCCTGCACTATTTTTTTTTGCAGTGACTTTCAAGCATGCATCAGGCTATCCTTCCCCGTCTCTCATCCCCTCTTCTCCCTCCCCTGCTCTCCCCCTCATCCCTCTTTGTACCTCCTGTAGTCTCCTAAAGCTCAGAGGTACACTTTAGAAAACAAATACCTCAGAGGTGTGCACGCTTCCATTTACAGAGGCACTCAAGAACAGCTCTCAGTTCATCATCATCATCACCATCATCATCATCATCATCATCATGTTCTTCTTCCATCCTTCCTCTCTTTTTTTTTGCCAACCATGTAGTAATATATACTCACTTTCCATTCCTCTATTTTTTATCATTTCTTCCTTCTTTTTCATTCTCCCTGAGGTGTGGAACTGATGCCTTTTGAAAACAAATACCCTAAAGCTCCATTCGGTTCTCTTCTCTCTAAAGGAACAAAAAAAACTAAAACACTCTTTCAGTAATGATGTCAGATCATCTGCTGTTCGGGGAATGGCGGGAACATCGTAAGAAAGAGGAAGCAATGAAAAGATGACAGGATGGGATTAATTGATAGAGTAAGGAAGTAAAGATAGAGGCAGGAAGAGATATGTAGAATAAAAGTCAAACAATAAACAATCTCAGGCTTCCAAACCATCTGTTTTATGAAGACAATTTACTTAGATACTTTCCCCTCGAGAACTGGTTTATCGGTGTAGGTGTTCACACAAGCAGATAGCCGCCAGCTGTGTGTGTAGCTGGGAGTAGATTTTGTGTCACACCAATGGGTCTTCCATCCCTGTTTCCAGGAGATATCACCCTGATCTGCCTTTTAAGAACAAATTCAACTTCACACAAAGTGAAGTTCAAAGCTGCGCCAGGTGGGACTTTTATGCAAAGCACACCTGTCTGCAACCTAATTCTCAAACTGAGGCTGGAACAAAGAGGAAGATCACAGTTACAGTTTATCCAATTATGTTTGGAAGTGACCCTCTGACATTTAAGAATAAAACTAATTTTCTCCCTAAGAGTAGACAGCCAGCTGTTAAAAAAAAAAAAGGTAGACTCACTAACTTTGAATTTAGTATTTCATGCTCTAGATATAGTAATGTGTAAGCTAACTAACAGAGCATAATGTTAACCCTTAAATGCTTACCTTGCATCTTTAGCAACACAACAGTATGACACCATCCATCATTAGTTTTAGTGCTGGTATTAAACATGACAAGCAAAACAAAACAAAACAAAACAAAGAAATAAACAAAACCTTGTTTTCCTCCAATGTTTGTTAGGTTTCTGGAAACCCGTGACACATTGCTTTTTGTCTTTCATGGGATGCTGGATGGAAGTGGTGGCAACTAATGTTCTTTTATTGACTCCTTTGACCTCATGATGGCAATACTGTCTCACTGTTACTGTGAATTGTAAAAATAATGAAAAAGCCTTTTGTAATATCTTATTGACACAGTAACATGATATTATAATGTAGTGCCAGGGCACTAGGCTTAGTGGGAAGCAGGAATTATCTTTCAGTTTGTTTTTTTGTTTGCTTTATTGGAAAGTTTTGATGACAGCAGCTCACAAAGAAATGATTTTCTGCCTTGTGTATTACTTCCATGCTTTAAAAGGTAAAATGCTGTATTAAAGTTCAGCTCAAAATTGTACAACAAATAATGATCCCAACAGGAGTTAGGATTAAGAAGGAATCTCCGATAGCGACCTCAACTGCCTTGACCATACTGATTTACACCAATTAGCCAAAACATTAAACACTGATAGGTAAAGTGTACAATATTGATCATCATGTCACAATACAATGTTTTGCTCAGAAGCTTTGCCTCCTGAAATTCATGTGAGTGTTACTTTGACACGTACCACCCACCAAACATTAATGTAGACAACGCTGTCCCATGGCAATTGTACCTGCCAATGCCAGTAGCCTACCCCAGAAGGACAGTGTGTCCCACTACAGTGCCAAAAATGTTCAAACCACACCTCAAGGAACATGACAAAGCCAAATGTATTAACCCCTGATTAACCTGATGAGCTCAACCTAACTGAGCATCCAAGGATGCCAAAGGTTCTGTTGCCAGGACATTGTCTGGGATCCTGCATCCATTGCAGAAAGGGGACCTACACAATATGAGGCATATGGTTTTAATGGTGTGGCTCAAAAATCCAACTCCAACTTTATTTGTAATGCACTTTACAAAACAACACAGTTGACCAAAGTGCAGTACACACATAAAACATATGAGACATTAAAAAAAAGAGTAAAACAAAACAGAAATAAAATTACAACTCAAAGTATAAATGAGCATGCAGTTTTGGATGTAAAAATGAGATTTGCATCAAATATCAAGAAGGTACAGAGCTACCTAGTACTGTTTGTTATTACGGAAAATATGAAGACATGTATTTTGTCTACCTTTGTCTGACATCTAGGACACAACAAAGACCAAAAAATAGATCTTAAAAAAATAAAACAAATAAATAAATAACATGTCGGAGACAATATTTATCATAGTCTCTCCAAGTGTTCTAGATCATTACTGATGTCACTCATATCTACTAAAGATGCATGTGTTAAGTGTACTTATCTGTACCACAAGGAAGCATAACAATGGTATATTCATGTTAATCACCATACAACAGAACTACAAAGTGACCTCTTCAATTATTATGTCTTCAAACATGGCTGCAGGTTGTGTTTTAATATCTGATACAGCTTGTTGCCAGCACAGGAACCTTCACAGTCAAAAGGATCAACCATTAGGACACCAGCAGTTAAAACATGTAACTTCTTCATATTTAAAACAATGTGTGTATGTTGCCTTTGTACAACCAGTGCTTCCTTGTTTTTCTCATCTCTAACAGTGTGCTGGCTGTGTATGTTGGTGTGTACATAGAATATCTGGATAAAACCGTGCAAAAGAGCTTAAACAGTCTTCAAGAGCCAAAATGGTTCTCTAGCCATGCATCAAAGACACCAGTGGAGGGGAACGTTCCAATAAAAAATAAAAAACTTGTCCACAGTTTAGGGTCAAACATAGATAACACCTGATCGCCCCTGAGTTTTGATTTTGAATGAGTGGAGTCGGAATAGAGGATGAATGATCTTAACATCAATCAATTATATATTTTCTCTGGAAACCGGTTAAAAGAGTCCTCTACCACACAGTTCTGGTGTCTTTGTCATGCTAGTGAAGCATCAGCCTGCTGCATTTCCATCCAGAACAGAGATGAACCGCAACAGTCAACAGACCAACAAATCAATCAACAAATCAGTCATCATCAGTGATTGCCTTGTCACAGCCAACAGCGTCCATGAATTCTCAAGAGCTATGTGCTGTGTCCGTGCAACAGCCGCAATCGAATAACTGAAGAGGTTTGTGGATTATTGCCCGGCTCTGAAGTCTGGTGTGAGAATAATCCAGCAGGTTTTATAGTGCTTAAATGCACTTGAACATCACACAAGGCATGCCTTTCAGAAGTCACTGAATGTTATGTGGTTCATAAAAGAGCACACGAGGACACAGACAAGAAGTTCACTGTCAATTTGAATGAAAACTGCTCAACCAACACATATGGATGTAAATACACTTCCCTCTTCCTTGATGACAACCACAAAGAGCGTCTCCCCTGCTTTGCCATCCATGGTGTTTATTCTGATTATATGGTTTCGTCATACTTCAGCATGCTTTGAGATTGAGACTTTTCAATTCATATATTGGCCCATCAAACTGGAATTAAACTTTCAAGTAAAAGTAACAACTTTTTACATGTATACCAAAGACGTGTAAAAAGTTATTGCTTTTTACACGTCCTTGATATACATGCTGAATATAACTTGACAGTCAGATAAACGTCTTTCAAACATCAAGACTCTGAAGACATTCGACTCCTTATCCACAGGTTTATTGACAGTAAAAGAAGGGTGAAACTGAAACAGACAAGGCATGATGAATGCCATGCTTGCTTTTAACATGTACAAATATATATTGTAAACATCTCAACTCATTATCTAAAATATATGAAATCCATTTGTAGATGTTACCTTTAAAGATTACAAGTTGTATGTATTAATTCTATTTTCCTCAACCTAAAAATGAAATATACAACAACATATTTTAATGTAAATAACTTGTCTTTGGATCTATTTATTTAGTAATTGCTCTCATATGAACTTATTGTAGAATATCAATTAGCAACCATTAATGCTAATAGCTGAAGAAAGTTTCCAACAACAAACTTCGCAAATGTAACACTCCTACACACAAACGTTTGCAACCGTATATACATACCCGCGATGCTGTAAAAGGCATAACATGTATGTAGATGTCACAGGGTTAGCCCAGATGCAACCAGAACAGCCTACAACATACCAACAACTTCCTAATACTGACAACTTCCTGTCACTCTTAAAGTGCCCTCAGTGAAATACAAAAACAGGCAATTAGAAAAACAGAACTTTGTGATATGTTACATTAGCTGTTATAGAACAGTGTATGTTGCTCAAAAACTCCATTCATAGTTCTAAAGCTTTTTTGTGATTATAGTGTCTTCCTGGACCTGATAAAACTACATAAGACCTGCAGTTTTGACATCTGGTACCATGCTGAAATCATTAAACAGCTTAACGTTGTCTCCCAGCTCTCAGGGCATTTCCTTACAGGCCAGCAGCTGCAGCATCGTGGTGCTTCAACAAGAATCACTTCAGAGTGTTAATCCTGAAGAACACCTGTTGTGGTGGACGCAGTGACACCTGTAGTGACTGGTCAAATGTGTTAATACAGATCTCGACTTGAAGTGAGATGGTGTGATATCAGCTCTCGGGGTGCCACAATATGCCTCGCAGTGTTTACTCTGCACAACATACACTGCAAGTGAAAAGAGAAGAGCTGTAAAATGAAACCACCGAACAAACCAGAATAGCTAAAGTGGGAGGAAATCAGATGTAATAGGTCACATTCAACATGGATGATTATTTATGTGTATACTAAACCCGCATATTACGCAGAAAAAATAGACTTTGTGTAATTAGCAGTCGTCTGTATGCCAATTTCCACTGATCACAACAAATACAAGAAACATTTTTTTTTTCTTCATAACTTCTAAACACCACTAATGAGATGTTCTTTCCTAATTTGGTCAGTGGGACACTATTTTGTCATAACTGAAGATCACAGTTGGCCTCACATCATTAATCAGTTAGTTGATTTTCAGACAATTATACATCCACTGACCGTTAAATTCATCCTCAAGGAAAAATTAATTATGTCGACATGACAATTTGCTTCCTTTTTTCTATTTTATGTTATTAAAAATTGATTGTATTTGGGTTTTGGGTCATTGGCTGGTTACAAGGTATTTGGAGATGACTTGTATCCTGGGAACATATAACTGCTTTATTTTTTTTCCTATTTCCTGGCACTTTTCTGACTAAGATAATATGTCGCATTTCAAAGGTCCTATGAGGAAAATGACTAAACATTTACTCGATTAATGGTGGAAATAACTGACACGTAAACAAATAAACCACATCCACATCTGACATATTATCACCATTTTTGTATTTTTTTAATGGCCATTGGTCTGAATTTGTTTAGTGTTTTTTCTTTCTTTCTTTCTTTCTTTCTTTTTTTTTTTACCATAGCCAGTTCTACAAATCACTTTAAAATGTGTTTCTCATTTATCCAACAAACGTAAGTCTGATATTCAGGTTTGCCACAGCCTTCTTTTGGTCTCCAACAACTCCTGAGACGAAGCCTTACTCTTTCAGTAAACTTAAAACTTTTTTTCACAAAAAACTGCTGCCTGCTGCATTTATGAGGCTGAGTTTGAATAGCAACATTAAAGCAAGTTCACAACTTCAGATGATGGCCGAAAAACTAGAACTACTAGAACAATGAGCTACATGCCAGAAATCTAGGTCTAGTTGAAAGAGTTTTCTCCCATTGACAACATCTTTCACAATACACAAAGAAATTTCACCAATATAAGAGGATTGAAGCTGTGATTTATTGATTGGTAAAAGTATCTCTGTATCTGATTGTGCATCACTTACTAACAAACTACACAAGTTGTAGTTAAATTTTAACACAACTTTCTGTATCCTTGCTATATTTTGCATCTCAAAGTGTGATATGTCACCAATCACAATGCTGCTGTCAGAGAATTATGGCAAGCCTTTAATGGAATTGTTTCAATTTGGGATGACGTCAGTTTCCCCTTAAAAAGCTTCAAAGTTAAGTCAACAACCCAATCGGTGTCACTGTCATGCTCATATTTTTAGATCTGTGGGTTTTAATGCTGTGTTTGAGCCTTGGCATGTCTACACTAAAAGATATGTACAAACCTGAGGCACCATTTCGCCATGGCAGGGTCAGATCAGGATTCCTTCAGTCAGTTATAATCGTCATATTGCTCTTAACTGCCATGACCTGTTTGATATTATTCAAAGCCTTTGGAATTAATTTTAAACACTGTGTAGGAGCACAACTTGTAAAACCTACTGGAGTTTTGTTTAACTATTACACTAGTGCTACTGTTTGTTAGCTCAGTATAGATGGATGTCAGCAGTGAGCGCATGTAAATGAATGCGTTCTGTAAATAGGTTAATCATGGCATTAGGTAGAGTATTAATTATTGTTGTACTGATAACTTTTTGTTGCTGTATAAGACAATAAAGCCTTTGAATCCTAGAACTTGGTTTCACTACTGGAAAGCTTTAGTTTAAGATAAAAAAAATACTATACGCTATATAGACACACTTGAATTTCTTTATGTATGGTTAGGAATGTCACCTCACTGCAAGGATGTTCTTTGTCTGAGCCTACTGGTGAGCGAGGACTTTCTGGACAAGAATCTCAATGTTTTCCCTGAGCCTGCGTGGGTTTCATGATCCTGCTTCCTCCCACAGTCCGAAGACATGCATGGTAGGTTCATTGGTGTTTCTAAATCGACTGTAGGTGTAAGTGTGAGCGTGCATGGTTGTTTGTGTATCGGCTCTGTGATGTGTTGGCGCCTTATCAGAAGTGTACCTCATCTCTCACCCATCGCCAGCTGGTACAAGCTCCAGCTCCTTGTAACCTTCTACAAGATAAAACAGATATAGTGGGTGGATGGATGGATGGATGGATGGATGGATGGATGGATGGATGGATGGATGGATGGATGGATGGATGGATGGATGTGTTTCCCTCTTCTGTTTGCTGCAAAGAAAAAGTTCTTCTTCCACTAATCCAGCTGTCTTCATTGACAATGATCAATGACAAGACTGATCTTCCACCAAACATTCTGTCTCACATCTCTTTCTCTTTACACAATACATATTGTCACTCAGAGGATTTAGACTGTGGGTACAACAAGGTATTTTTCATCCCCTTCTGTTTTCTGCTTTTTCAGAAACCTCTTTGTTACAGGAAGCAACCACAGCAACCTCAGAGCAGCAACCCACACAGTGAAAATGGGAAATTTTGGCACAGACTTGGACTGTGCAACAAGGCAGGCCTGCCTGGTTCTTTTGGTGAGTGGTAAATGAAGATCTACAAGGAATAGATTTACAGTTTGTGTACGTGTATGTAACATGAATGTTCTTGCATGTTGGTGCACTGGTAAAGGAAAGTTTCATTTGCATGTTCCACCTTGTCATTTTGCAGGGTCACTGTCACTGCATCCTGGGCTTAACAACGCTGAAGATGACTGTGACTGGGTAAAAGAAATGTAAATAAGCCGATGTTACTCTTTATTTTCTTCCTTATAGCTGAATGATAATGGTTGCAACCAGATGCAGTATCTCCACAGTGCTGCAGGGACACAACTGGCTATGCGAGACTACAGAGTACTTTATGCAAACACATGCACATCTGTATTAAATGATCGTCACTATTCTTAAATAAGGTCACCCTCTCTTGGTAGTTATTGTCTGTCTTTTCTCTGTCCCTGAGTTTGACCTGGTATGTTGAGATGTTGTCTGTCTTGTCCGCTGTGGTAAAGAGGATTTTGGGTTGTCCAAGTGATCAGAAGTTGCACATTGTCAAGTCTTTCCTCGTGAATCAAATGAGAATGTTGCACACAGAAATGATGAGTACATAATTTGTGGCAATAATAATTCAACATTTGAAATACGTTGTATACATTTTGTTGTAGCTTTTTTGACTATTGAATAATGTTAACCCTAACTCTAACAACAATATAAGTGAAAGGAATGAAATAAAGATATAAATAGATACTATAGCTATTTGGTTTCTATTGTCCGTTAATTGTTTCCACGCCGGCTTTACTGACATGTCAATAGTAAAACAGAAGCCCGCCCATTCGACAATTCTTTTATGGAAAGAAAGACCTGCAGTTGCATGTTCCAAGCTCTGATTCCCTGAACAGATTTAATTATTGGCGTAGTAAGTCTGTCATATGCCATATTGCTCCAGGAGTCATTTCTGATTAGTTGTAGTTTAGAAAAAAATATAGCCCTTCTGCTGCCTCTGTTATTATCCCCAACTCCCTTCAGACAAGCGTCCAAAAAGTCCCCAAAGGAAAAACTTCTGCTCTACTGGGATAACTTCTGCTTGTTGGATTTTACTAAACTTGGAGATAACTTTATAATCTAAACTTACACATTTAGAGTTGGTAATGGCTGGGTGCAGTGGTCAGCACATTGCTGGTCTGCTGTGGCATTTTTGTCTAGAGTTTGCATGTATTTCTTGCCAAAGACATGCATGGCGGGTTGATTGGTGACTTTAAACTGTAGAATATTGGTATCATGACGTACACTGCAAAAGACTCCTGCCCCCCATGTCGCTGTTGAACATAAAGCATTTTTAATTTTAACATTGTGATTCGATGTTTCCTACTAAAATGTAACCTGGGTTTCACGGTAAATGAGTATTTTATGACATGAGCTTGTATCTGACTTTTTTTAGAGAAGTAAATTTGAAACACAGTCATTAAAATAATTTGGAGTGATTGAAATGTGAACGTTTCATTCAGATGCAAGCTGCAGAAGTGCTCCAACTTTGAGCCTCCTAATATGAATGGAATGCCCAAAACAGCTCCTCCCTCTTCATAACTTTATCACTCCAACTGAGTGCTTTCCTCTCATGTAAGTTGATGATGCAGTTACACTAAACTCCACATTCAGGCCTCTTCACTCACAGACTCACACTCACTTCTGTCATGTTAGCATTCAGTCTTTTTAATTCATCATTGCGATTGAAAGATGTTTTTTTCTTGATGAATCGTTCTTTTTTGTAAAGATGTCAGGAGAGATTATAGACCTTTTTTTTTCTAGTCCTCATGGCAGAAAAACACGATGCAAGCCTTCAGCCAACAATCCATAATGCAGCTCTCTTTGTCACACTCGTACTCTGTCCATTAAGCAAGAACACCTGTTGCTGTGACCATTATTGTCAAATCATAAAAGTAAAACAAGATTTCTAAAAACAGCTACTATAATTTCCTTACATGCTGATAAAACAGCGGCAGATAGATTTGGCCAGTAGCTAGCTGTTCTCCTGCACAATTATCACCATATGCCACATGCACAAACCTTCTAACATGAGATGTATTACACAAGTAGTGTGTGACATGTGGCTTATTGATGCTCTTAGGAACACAGGTCTTAGTGAAGCAATTTCATTGCATTGACTTTCTGTATTTCTGCAACTGAACAGGATCCAAAAACACAGAAATACATCACCATGTGTTTGAAGCTATACTCAATAATATATAGACTAAAAACACTAAAACTAATTTGGACCTGGAAATCAGTTCGACTTAAAGGTATTTATAATCGTTTAGGAGGCCATTTACAGAATGCGAAGATGTACTCTGTATAAAATTAATTTCCCTCAGGCGAAAGTTAATATTATACCATTTAAGTGCAGAGCAATTAAACAACTGCCTTCACTTCAAGTTTGCCTTGATAAAAGCTGTAGAGAATTATTATTGAAAAAACAATCATTTCCAACCATTAATCAGCAGTGTTTCCAATTTCCATCGATCACAGAACTCAAGGGGGTTTTGGCAGCGTAACACTGCCATCAGTGCTGGAAATCAGTTCTGCCAGAATAATTTGGACATTCACTTTAATCTTTGTTGAGGCTTCGTCTATTTCCAGTCCAGCTTTAGCTCCGGCATCCAAATGAAAGATGGACTGTGTCAGCCAGGGACTCAGGCTCATTAAAATACATAATTTTCATGGATATAACTTCACGAATTATGCAAACAACCACATACATATAGAAGTACAAAGATATATTATGAATCATTTATCTTAAAATGATTAAACCAGTCTACCAGATGCATTTGTGTTGCAACAACAGAAGTGTTTAGAATGTTATTGAAGTGATAACTCATCGCTGACCTGTTATTGTCAAAGCATATGAGCTTTATTTTGCAAGGGTATTAAAAAAAGGTCACAGTGTAATCGATTTGAACGGAGGCAGCAGTCTATATTTTAAAGAAAACAACATTTTATAGGGATGTTTATGAATCCAGTGCACACAGACAGTCTATCACCAGCACAACTAGCTAACAGCAAGTTATTTATATACATTGCGTTTACATTGTTTACCACAGAGTTGGAAGATTTTATTGACTGAATAAATCAAGTGTTGGTCTGTTGTTTTATGAGATGAATATTTTTTATTGCATGTGTATTAATTCTCAATAGGGCTGCAAAGCTGCATGACTTAGTGTGCAGCCTCTGGCCTTGTTAGTGTGCATCTATGTGTGTTTATTCTCTGAAGTCTCACCAGTATCTATGATGGACAATAGAGCAGAGTGCAAGTCGAAGCCTGCTTTCAATCAGCTCTTTCTTCTGTCTGCAATGGCAAAGTGGCCATCGGGACAACTGGGATTTGTTTGTGGTGGCCCACTACACAAGTGGATCAATGTGAAAACGAGAAAACATCAGAGAAACAAAAGACAGAAAGAGAGCGAGGGAGTGTACAGGGTTGAGATTGTCGGGGCATTTGGAGGTCAACTTTAATACAGATTGAGCGAATATTCTGCTGCTGCACTTTGAATGGCATTGGCCTTTTCTGAATCACATTTTGGCAAATCATATTAAAGTCTCACATTTCAAATGTTGTAAACCATTTTAAGATACTAGTACCACTATAACAATATAGGACTACACAGATAGAGAAAAGTCTAAATGTGCTAAATGCTGCTAAACTTTTAGTCTAGGAAAACAATAAATACAATCACATTTATTTCACTTTAAAACAATAGGTTTTAGTTTATTTATCAGTTCTCTGGTCATTCAAGCGTCTATGACGAGGCCAATCAGTGAGTCGTTAAAGCAGTCAAAGGTGAAGATACTTACAACAACTTGACACTGAATTTAGCAGCAAGACTAAGTAGAATTGCGTGGCTGCAACCTGCATCTACATTTTTTTTAATGCATTAAGAAACATTAAATGACCAAGAGAGAACACAAAAAGATAACTGCAGATTTGGAGAGAGGAATGAGAGCACTGACTCAGTTGCAAAGCTCTTTGAGGAAGGGTTGATCTTGTTTCAGATTATGAGTACCTACCGGTGCCAGGACATGTCTAAGTGGAATGTTTGGCATCTGATACTGAAACGGATATTGGAAATTGTAAAGTAAGACCGGGTTCAGTAATACTGATACAGCTACCACCGTTACCTGGGATGCACTTGGATTCTATGGTTGGGCTAACATTAGATGCGTCCACTTGAAGACCCCAACGTAGTCAAGGGAGATCAAATAGAGGTAGAGGGAAAGGGAGAGCAAGCCAAGAGGAACAAGTGCTTCCACCAGTTGCACTACTGAGAGATGCTATAATGTGGATTAGGCAGATGTTAAGCTTTCAAGTCCAATGTTCAAACCTGTGAGGGTGCCAGGGCTTCAGATTATAGGCATCACTTGAACCATTTCAGATGTATTTTCCCACGATACTGCCACAAATAGTCCTCAGTAGCAAAAACATTGCAGAATTATACACCAGCAAGGAACAGGAAAGCCATGATAACTTGTACAGCTATGTGGCTTTTGTCATTTGCATGGGTTTGGTAAAATGTACAGCTCTCTCAGACTAATAGAAGATAACTGAACTGTACTCTCTGCTCATGTTGAGGAGTATGTTTCCGATGATATGATCAGTTCTGCATTTCAGTGAAAAAGTTGAATGCTGAGAGTGTAAAGAAGACACTCTTCTTCTTTGTATCCAGAGACTCTGTAATAAGTCTGTAATTAAAGGGACATGAGGAGTGCAGATGTGTTCTATGATGTGGTGTGATGGAGCATGGTCTGTTTAAGTGTGTGGTGCATGTCAACGTAATATCCACTTGAATGCCAGGACCCAAGGTTTCCAAGAAGAACACTGTATTTTAACAAGGTAATTGATGTTTTACACTGAACCTTTCAGTGGTTTTCATGTTGTAGCTAATTTGTGTAACTACAGAAACAGTTTTTTCATCAAGACTTAACATTATTCCCCCCTTTGTGTATTTGTAGTGTGATTTTAAATTTTCCTTTTAAATGCTGACATGTTTTACGTGATTAAATGAAAAAAATTTTCTCAAAATGTAAATTATAAATATGGAAAACTGGGAGTGACTTTTTGCTGGAGGGCTATTTTGTGACTGGCGTTACAGTAAAATGAGCCTGGATCTGTTAAAAACTATCTAATCAACCTCGACACAATCTTTCTTACTTGTTTTGGCTGTGTTTTACTCAGCAATACAATGATGCAGTCTATACTGTTATTTGATTGACATCTGCTAACACTGAGGGTCAGACAAAAGCACAAATGGAGAATGAATGGCTGAGAATATATCCCTCAGCCATTCTTTACGCAAGATGCCAACAACATTGTGAGCTAAAAAACAAGGAAAAATCTATCTATACGCCTTACTTAACTTTAAAGAGAGTCTGCACACTGTATTAAACTAAGAAATATCAAATAGAGTTCTGTTTGCCTGCTGCTTGGAGCAAAACCATGGACCACATCCATGAACACTGTCCAACCTAGCAGCTCAGCTGAGGCTGCTGAGTCTCAACACAACTGTGCAGGCACTGATTTGGCTGGAGGACATAAATATATTTACTTGACAGATTCTCCTGCTATCTCTTGTCTTCATTGTGTAGCTTGCATTTCCCATCTTATCTTTTTTTTTCTATTTTGTCTTCATGTCTTTGACTGTAACTCATGAACAAGGCAAGCATCATACGAATGGAATGCATGCTCAAACACATGAATTTATGAGTGGCAGTGTGATACAAGCTCTCAGTGAAGTAGAAACACGTGTAATTGTTTGAATATCTACAGTTACGCCGACATAAATGCAAGAAGACAAACACATCACATTTAAATGGTCTGCAACTCAGTGAGTTACTTATTGGCTGTGAGCACTGAAAGAAGTGGTAAATTGTTTTCATGCGTCTGTGTGAGTGTGCGATGTCAAATCAAGCTTAAGGATTTTCAGAACAGGAAAGAAAAGCAGCCAAATAAAGACATAGATCCAGTTAAGCAAAGCAATGATGTAAAGGCACAAGGCCAGGCTTGTTATTTAGTGCAAATGTGCTACAGGTGAGAGAGGAGAAATAATTACAAGAAAGAAAGGAGCAAGGTCTGTATGTTCACAGTAGTAATGGGTTTGTTAAGTTGATGAGTCAGAAACCATTTAGTAATTACAAAACAGTTTGTACCTTTTTTAGCTGGCAGAGTATAGAACTCATAATTAGAAACGGAAGTGAAAATCTCAAAGAAAGAGATGCAGACACGTGCAGTGAAGGTTTCTGGTTGCAATCTCAAAACAATGTGGAGGAAGCAAATGGGTAAAATGAAGTAGAAACAAGAACAGAAGAAGCTACTCGTCAGGTAGCCTTGAGTAAATCCAACTGTTTACCACCTTAAACCTTGTGGTGCATAGCATTTCTAAAACGTTTTAATGCATAAATGGATCAAAAATGACACACCTGAATTTTCAAAAATACATTAAAGTATTTGCAAGTGAATCAACTCTCATATTTAGAATAACTGTATTTATTTTCCTTATTTATTATTATATCAATTTTGCAGAATACAAGTCAGTCACTTGTTAGCTAAAACCATAGGCTATATAAAAGTTTGTGGGCAACTGATTTAAAGCTTTGAGTTTGGAATTGGGTGGATCTGATTGAAAAGTTGAGAACACAACACATGCAAATACAGTAGAAACCTGTGGAACACAAGGTAGCTCCACTCCAACAACTACAGCAGAAGTGAGTGCATCCTCATGTGAAAACACATGAATGTCAAATAATTTAAAACTGTATCGCTCCTCAATTATTCCATTGTTGTTGCTCAAGTTGAGAACAAGAGCATTATGCCTTAAGAACAACTGAGAACAAATACTTTAGCGAGATCACATTGGCACTACAAGCAAAGTGGAAAGTAAGTACAACAAACATGAATATGCCTGTAATCACTGAAACAGAAGCTAGTTTAGTTTTAGTTTTCACAGGTTTGTTGAGTATGATGTTTTCAATCACATCATAAAATGGCATATGGACCCCAGACCTTTCATTGGTTTTTACCTATGGGCTGTGTCTATCTGCATGTCTACATTATGGCTCCATATGAGGAAGATTTGCCAGAAGAAGTTAAATGTGTCACATCTCTTTGTGACACATTTAACAAAAATTCATGAAAAAACTAATGAATATTTGTAGCATATTCTTTGTGCTTGAGACCAAGAAAAAATGGTTCAGCTCAGATCACATGGAGTCCAACATGCTTGGTGTGAACCTGACCACTACTACTACCGCAGTGAATGCATAGTCCCGAGGCCGGAGTGTGCTTATGGGACTGCATGAGTGTGCAGAAAGTGTTGGGGAGATGACATTTATTGATACACCATGAATCTCTGTGAATATACCAAACTACTGGCTGACAAGAAGACTACCAGTCTGCAGAGGTTTGGAAGAATAGGCATATTCAAGCATTACAAGTATTCCAGTTTCAACTGCCAAAATCACACAAAAAGAAAGAAGAAAAAAATAAAGAAAAAAGTAAAAACAGTGACTTGGCCAAATATGTCGCCTGACTTGATGTAACCCCTCAAGTGAAGAGCGGCTGCAAAAATGTATCTGCAGAATGGCAGAGCATCTGTGCTTAAAATGTAATGCCCTCCATGTATAGAAGAAATGAGTTTTCATTAAAAATTAAAGTTAGACCCAGTCATTAAAAAATTAAATTAAAAAAATTGCCTTTGCATTGCTTTTCAACTGTGTGTGTGTGTGTGTACAATTTTAAAATTGAAACTGCTAGTTTGTCCTTTTTAGGCAAGAGTGAATAAACCATACTGCTCAGCTTAGAAGTAATGAAGTTATTGTAAGGTGACACCATTTGAAATCATTTGGTGTTTAAGTTATATTGCAATATATATATATACTGAATAATGTTGTATACTAATGTAAGACATTAATTTTTACTTCCCTTAAAGGTGCCCCAAAATGTGCAGAGGGCCCCAATTTAGACTGAAATTGGGAAAACTGTGATAGCTTTGACTATACCTTAAACCACTAGGCTGACATATAAATGCAGAGGTTTCCTGCAAAATAATGTAGGAATGACAGCCTACTTTAATGACTGGGATATAGGGAACTGCAGTTGGAATTTCCTGAAAACACAATGTCCTTTTAAGGACATTTTCACATGTGACAGTGGAAAAAGCACAGGTGTAAGCAATAAAATGAACAGTGACTGAATTGCATTTAGCTGCTGTGGTGTCGGGATAGCTGTGCATGCTGGCTCACTGTCACACTGTCATCACTCAGTGGGACACTCAGAATAGAGCCATTGTTAATGCTATTAGTAACACCTGTGCTTTTCTCTGCTCTGTCAAAATAACTGCTGTGGAAAAAAAAGGCTGTCTGGTTTTTCACTGACAAGTCTACACTTTGATGAAGCAAAGAACAGCGATCGAAGACGAAACAAGAGGAAGACAAAAAGACGGAGGTTGTGGCGAACATGAGAAGGAGATTGGGAACGTCATGAAAATGGAGCTGTGTGTACATGTAAGGCAGACAGATGGCACAGTGAAACAGCTCATTGCTTCCCTTTACATTCTGACCTTGAACAGTGTGTTTGTGCATAGTTGCTCGTATGTGAAAAGGTGTGTGAGTGCAAGTGTGTGTTCAAGGTGGGGGGAAATGGAACGCTGTGTTGCCGTGTTGGGTGAAATTGATTTGTATTGTGAAAGGTGATGGCTTTCTCTCACATTATAAACATGCAAGTTTAAGAACACATACACACACACACCTTACATGTACACTATCAGTCAAAAGTTTGGACACATCTTCTCATTTAATGTTTTTTCTTTATTTTCTTGACTATTTACATTGTAGATTCTCGCTGAATTCATCAGAACTGTGAATGAACACATATGGAATTATGTAGTAAACAAAAAAGTGTGGCATAAGTCAAAACATGTTTTATATTTTTAGATTCTTCGAAGGTGTCAAAACTTTTTACTGGTAGTGTACATGAAAGTCTCAGGTAGGAATCAATAGATACCACATTAGCCTGTACAAATACAGATCCACAAGACCTTCTGACACAATCCAGTGATTTTACAGGCTAACTGCTATTAAAATGTTCAGAACTGGACTTAATAACTTATAACTTTATCCATGTGTCAACCATATCTTAGTTTAGATTATTTTTCACACCTATTTTTAAAACTATTTCAAGCAATTTTAATTGTAAATGTCTCCAAGTAAAAACATGCTACATACCATTTATCTTCCAGGTACTTGTCATTGTTGTCTCTTCTTGTTTCTGTTGGATCGCAGGACGTCCACCATTGTGCTTGTTATCCCTGACCTACATAAGAAAAAAAGCAAAAAACAGTTGTTATGGTGACGTTGTTCACCTCTTCTTTGTAGAAGCTTGTCTAAGGGATTGGAGGACACAGACCATGGATGTACTGTAAAAACATTAAACAGCAGAACAGTTGTTGTCCAGTCAAACAGACAGATGTAACATCTCCCCATTGGACACCAAATGGTCATATGTGAATCAGGTGTCAGTCAAATGATTCATGCTGCTGTCAGATGTGTAAAAATTGGTTACGGTGCAGTGCAGTGATGTTGTAAGCTACCTAATCCAACATAGCTGGTGGTATCGCTCTGACTGTTGTGAATCAGTAGTGCAGGGATGGAAGCATTGGAGACTGTGGCTAAAGAACTGATCCTGTTCTCAAACCAGAGCTTTTCAAGGAGAATAACAGCATCAGTGAAGAAAAAACACAGATACACCGTAGCTACACTGGCATTTCATCTTTCTCCCAAGAGGTTTCTTCAGTTCAACAAGCGGTGAAAGAAACATTGTCAGCAATCTAAAAGAGAAGTCCAGTTGCTTTTTATTGAAGCTGCTCCAAGCATCACTCACTTAAACTAACCTCAACTTTGATGCAACTAATAATGAAAGCAGAGGATACCACTAACTGACAAAGGAAGTGTTTACAGCAAGGAAACAAAGCAGCTTTGGTTATTCCACAACCAGAACACCAGGAGAAAAGGCTCATCATTGCAGTCTCCAACCAACCAAAATTATACAACTGTGACTCAACGCTACAGTTCTTCCAAAAACACTTTGGACTTAGCAAGAGAAACAGGGAAACATTTCAGGATACAATTTGTTAGTGAACTCTCTGAATTTATGGGCACTGAAGTTATAAAAATGTTTTTGTATAACTGTGTAAGATGGCAATTCTGTCTCCATCAGAGGTGTCAAATGCTTACTACTTTGGCTTCTCTTCCCTGTGCTACATTATGTACTTTAACATTTAATTTGTTTGCATCTGCATAAATATTGTGCACTGTCATTTGGCATCTGTGTTAATTTTGTGTTATGACACATGACATGGTCATTGAAGACCTTGAGCAACAAGGAGGAGCAAAATTAATGATCAGGGTAGTTTGCATAATGCCAAAGGCAAGGACAGCATGAGGTGGGAGTTGTTTTTTTTCTTTTTTTAATTTTTTTTTTCCTTTTTCTCCATCAGCAGAATTGTTGTTGGTTTACTGCAGAACAGAAAGTACAGCTTAAAGATAGTAGTGACAGACCCCTTTGCTGATGTTTAAATGTTTGAAATTATACACATTTTAAAACACTCTGAAATGAACAAAAGAAAAGTATTTTAAGTGCATTTTGCTAAAAATGAAAAAGAATAAAGATCAGAAGGATAGATCATTATAGGGAAGCTGACTGTGACCAAAGTGTGGAAATGTACAAGGGAATGTTAGCAGTGTGTTTTTAATGGTTGATGCACTGCTTTACTTTGTGCTCAGTTGTCATTTAGATACATTGCTGCTAATGCATGGAAGGTTTAATCACACTAGGGATCAATTTTGTGCTGCTTCCTTATCTTCATCAACAGAATTTGGCTTTCACGCATTCATATTCATAATTGGGGATAGATGATGATAGGCCACTTGCTGCTCTCTTGGTTGTAAAAGGAAACACAAAGGGCTTTTCCACTATAATACGAGTAAAGAAGCAAAGTTTGTAAGCAATACATCTCTATTTATTTTGGGTTGCACAGATGTAACACATTATAAGAGCAGATGTAGAAGTCCCCAGGTGGTCAGGCCCAGTAGCCTAAAGCTGATGAAGGACCCACTGGAATCAATTCTGTCAGCTGATACTGGCTGAAATACAGCCCAACTGCCTCTGATTTTCAACCCCAGAGTAGCGCGTTCCAAATCTAGCCAAATCTGCCAGAGCCGGCACCGATTTGGCAGGACACAGCCAAGTGTGCTTACTCTGAGCCACAATTGGCCATAAATTACTGACTTACTTCCAGATGGCGTATTTTCAGACTGCATTTTAGTCCTTCCATGCAGGACACTGCAGCCAATCTCATGGAAGTGTTTTGATGAGAACCATTACAGTCTTTGCCCAAATCTACATTCTATCACCATATTTGTGCTTGATCTTAGTACTGCTTTTGGAATTGTGCTCCTGCTGTACTGCTTCCAGTCTAACTGAGATGTGAGAATGTAAGCTTTACACAAGATAATGTATCAATATAATCCAAATGGGAGAAATGCAATGGAAACAGACTGGGAAGTGGTTTCCATTGTTTGAGGATTGACTGGTGCTCTTGGTGAACACACTCCTTCACAGTGGTTTAATGGCATCCAACTGGAAAATGAGCACCACCAACTGTTATCTGAATGCAACCAAATCCCAATACCTGAAACCCTCATTTAGTTGTATTTTCTTTTGAAGATCATCAGAAACTTCTGTGAAAAGTTCCACTAAAGTTAATTAAGATTGGACTTGTTTGTATTATGTTAGAAGCTAACTTGACACCCATTAGTTATTATACAATAGCATAAGCCAAATTTCCCAAAACTATTGTTGAAACTTTTTCTTTTTACCAATAATGTGATCATTTGGGTGGCAATAATTTACTTTCCATGAGCTGTTTCAACATATTTATTTGAGCATGCCGCAACATCTGCAGCCAGTGTTTTTCCAGTTTACTTTGCTTAGTAGGTCTTGTCTGTATTGAATAAAACCACTCAGAGAATGTGAGCTACCTACTTTGCTACAGCATGTCTGTAACATAATTGACTCTAGTTCAAAAATACTACACATCGCTTGGCTAAAAGCCAGAACACAAAAAATACATAAACTATGCAGCACTAAAATATGCTTTCCAAACACTGCTGGAGTTCTTTTCCTCATTTAATGCATTCACACATTAAAATTGTAACAGCAGGGAATCTAGCGTAACTGACGTTTCTATTTCATCACATTGACTGCGTTTGTTTAAAATGTTTCTCCACATTCATCAGGTTTTTATTTAATCTCTGTTGCAAACAAGACAGTTATGCTCTTAAACAGTCTTTATGTTTTATGTTTGTGTTTCACGTACTTGATACCATAAATAGTTTTATGGCATTTCTGTGAATGGCGAGGCTTCTTTAATGAGGCTTTATTGGAGTGCAATAGCTTCATAAATAGAACTGTGTAAATATCTGCATTCAGACTGGACATTGGTTCTATTTTCAGTCAGATAAGTGCAGAAAACTGCTCACTTCAAATTCTGAAAGTTTCATTCTTTTGACATGAAGTCAAGCACATAGAGGTTTGTCTTCCTGTGGTGTATCTAGAACTAGTATGTTGTTCACCTTTTGCTAATGTATAAGGTATGTCTTCAACATTTTATTTTTCCTGTATTAGATGTCATTATATCCTGTAGTGCATAATTTTCAAATGTTTGATGGATTATGTCCAAAAACTTAAAATATCACTTAAACAGATTATAAAACTAGAAAGGCACTCAGAGAGCGCAGTACTCCAACAAGGCTGTTCATTCCCCCATATGGCATTGTAAGCAATGCAGCATTTTTTTTTAAAATAAATGCAGCATTTGTTTGTTAGTTATTAATGATCAGAAATCACAGCAACATAGAATGTGGCCATTTAATACAGATGTACCCACAGACAAAATGACCCTCCGCAGAGCACAGGAGTGTGTTATGCATGTGTACGTTATGTACGGATACTGCATTGCGTGACCTAAATATGTAGCGTGTGGCGGGAACTGATGGGACTCAGAAACACTCCCACAATTTAAACAATTGTTCCTTTTATCATATCCAATGGATAAGTCCCGATAAGTCCTCAGCGGTGGATTTGTAGTAGGATCACAATCATGTGATCATCAGCAGGCAGCTGACGTAGTGTTCACTTGTTGTCATAGTTACAGTGATGCCATGCCGCTATCTCACAATGAGACAGAAATCTTTAACAAATCCATGGATCCAGACTATAATCCGCATCTCTGCCAAAATCTAATGAGGTGGTCCTTGTGTCATTTCTGATCTTTGCCTGAAAATTTTGTCTAAATCCATTAATCCATTTTGTTGCTAACAGACAGACAGACAGACAAATCAATGCTGATCATCACATAACCTCTGATGCGTTCCTTGGCAGAGTAATATAATGGTGTAAGCAATTGGTACCATCAAGATACAGTGTAAGAACGGACTGGTCAACACTCAAGAATCAGATGTCAGAACATTCTGACTTTTGGTTATCAACAAAACATTAGATATCCCATTCCTTGTAATACAACTATATAGCAGTGCACAGGGTTTATGTCATGAACTTTTCTCAGAGACCACGGTGAAATGACATCAGTTAAAGCATTTTTTTCCCCCAGACTTGACAAAGCTCCTCCATAGCTATAGATAGCATTATACAGCTGTTTTCACAGTGTTACCTTTGTGGTGTTCTACCCATCCTGAAGCCAACACCTTGCAATAAAGTTTTGTGATGCAGGTCAAGGCTGAAACACAATAAAAGCTGCAGACTTGTCTTGGGTTCAAGTTTGTTTATTTTAAAATTACATTTATTCAGGAATTTCTCTTGTTTGCTCTTTGACAGTGCAAATTATCTGCATCCATTTTTAATAAATAACAATGCCCCGTGGAATGAGGGGATGAGGCAAAGGGCTCCTAAGTAAGTAGTATGTTGGCAGATTGGTATTTTCATGATCTTGGAGTTTGATTTGCCCGACTGGTCCTGTTGTGCCCAGTGTAAGAGCACAGGGAGGGAGGTACAAACATGTGGGAGCTTCATTTCAATGATTTAGCACAAATTGAGTTGTTGGTACACTCCGCCTCACCCTGCTCTTTGGCACTTTGTGCTGCTGCACTGATATTAACCGGAATAGCAGGTGGATTCACAGATGATCGCACAATCTGTTCACTCAAGACCTTTTGACCACTTTAAGCCCTTTTTTAATGGTGCAAAAGTGACAACATGCACCAAGTTCAGCCATTGCATTAAATTTATCTGGTGGGTCAGTGATCAGAGATGAATAGATAACAAAAGAAAAAAAATCTTTTCTCCTCTGAGCCACATTGTTGATGGCAGAGGTCAGAGACAAGAGAAGTCAGACCGAATCTCGCTGACTGGCTATAGTCAGTATTGACTCATCAAAATTAGACAATGGAAGATTGGAAAAATGTTGCATGACCCATTGACTCATGATTTTGGCTGCTACATTTCTATGGTAAGGTCACATTTTGACTTAAATGACACAAAAGCATATTTTCATCCTATCATTTGCCAACAATCCAGCCTGCTGCTGGTGGTATAATGGTCTGGGGATATTTTCTTGGCAAACTCTGGTTCACTTGGTATCAACGGAGCATCATTTAAATGCCACAGTCTGGCTGAGCATTGCTGCTGACCATGTCCATCCCTTTATGACCACAGTGCGCTGGTCATTTATGGACTGCTCCCAGCAGGAAAATGCACCTTGTCGCAAAGCTAATATCATCTCAGACTGGTTTGCTCGAATATGACAATGAGGTCATTGCACACAAATAGCCAACACAGTCAGCAGATTTGGATCCAACAGAGTTCCAGAGATGTGGTAGAACAGGAGAGTCACATCATGAAGGTGCTGCCCACAAATCTGCAGCAGCTTTCTGCTATCATGGCATTATGGACTTAAATCTCAAAGGAATGTTTTCAGCAGTTTGTTCAATCTATGGCATTAAGAATGAAGGCAGTTCTGAAGGCAAAATGTGGGACCAACCTAGTGAAGTGGCTGTTGTACATATGAAGACACTGATAAAAGTGTTGTGAAACTTTCTGTAATTAAGTGAATTCCCAAGAAGCATGGATCATATGCATATAAGACTCCTGCTTCCATAAGACAAGAGCAAATGTATGGAATCACACCGTCTCCTGCAGGTAGGTTTGTCAATCATACCTGTGGCAGTCGAGGGAAAAAAGTGGGGATCATTCTCTGGGTTTTGCAAAGCTGCTATTGGGAGCTTTACCCACTAACAAGGTGCTCTGTCACTCCACAGGATCATTTACGTGGGCCTATCTTCCTGTCATCCTACTGGGTCCTCAAATTTACACTCGCAAGAGACAAAATAAGGCCTTCTGTGCACTCCAAGGCATCAGAGTCAAGCCGGCCTCGCCAGTGCAAACAAGAGCAAATGAGAGACAAATTTTCACATGGGAGAGCACAGTATGCAAAACTACAAAGGATTAACATACTGAGTGTCAAGGGGTTAAATATGGAGTTTCCTTCACAACAAGAATCTGTATTTCTTTAAATCTTCCAATATCATTACATTTTCTATTGTCAGAAATATGAAATTGTCTTTTATCATCAAGTATCCAAATGGCACAAACTGATGAATATGGAGGAGAAACAATGCGTGTGATGGAAAAGCTGTGAAAATGTGAAGTGAGTCAGAAAACTAAGTTGGCTCCTTGAAGGACTTCTTTGCCTGTTATAGAACAGTAAGTTTCTACAGTGTTCCAGGAGTGATATAGCGAGTTGGTGGCACATATCAGATAACATGCTAAGACTCTGGGTTTTGTTAATTAGAATAAGAGACCTTTACCTTTTAAATCAGGATTTTTTTGGGAGAGGATTTTCTGCAAGGAAATTAGATTAGTTGTTGAACAGAGATTCTTCTGCAGTCCATAACGGGCTGCCAAGTACATAAAAAAATAAGAGACAAGGGTGGAAATAGAAAAGGAGAGAGAAACTAAGGAATGTAAGTAAAATTAAAAGATAAAAAGAAACAGGGTGAGAAAGTGAGACAGAAACAAACAGATACAGTATGTGTGGGCAAAAAGGGAAGCAGTTATTTCTGGTTTTAGAATTTAAATAAGTGACACATTGTTGAGCTTCAATGGTGAAAGACAGTGAGAAAGTGTTTTATTTTCATCTAACCCTAACCTTGAAGACACATTGATCAATCAAGCATCATCACTCAGTAAGCAGTGTTACTTATTTATTTATTTAAAAAAAAAAAAAATCCGCATTGTGGGAATTTGGTTGCTCTGCTTTCTGAGAGCTGAATGAAAGGACTGATACTATGCTCATACACAATCCTTTAATATATGGCTTCAGGTTTGTTTAGCTTAGCATGAAGAGGTGGAAACCGTGAGTCTAACACTGTTGAAAGTAACAACAACACATCGTCAACACAATTTACTTCTGGAACTCTTAGTGTCACCTTGATGTTGCCCGACATCACTAACAGAGACTCCAGCATGGTGTTTACACTTTGGCTTTCGTATGAATTTAAGGAAATTAATTATGTCATGTTAATTAATAAGCTTTAGCTTCACTTTGGTGAGGGACAGATCAGTTGCTTCCTCTATGCCAGTCTCCCTGCTAAGCTAAACTAACTAGCTCCTAGCTCCTGGTAGCTGCTGATAAGTATACTTTGGAAGACAATCTACCCTAGTTACTCCACCAATGAATGTGGTGGAGTTATGCGACGATCGGCGTACGTTTGTCTGTCTGTCTGTCTGTTAGCAACATTACGAAAACAGACTAACGGATTTCGATGAAATTTTCAGGGAAGGTCAGAAATGACACAAGGATCAAGTGATTAGATTTTGGCAGTGATGTGGCTTCTAGTCTGAATCCATGGATTTGTTGAAGATTTCTGTATCATTGTGAGATAGCGGCACAGCGTCACTGTAACTATGACTACAAGATTGTGCATGATTGTGATCCTACTACAAATTGACCACTGTGGACTTATTAGGACTTATCCATCAGATATGATACAAAAAACAATTGATTAAATTGCGCGGGTGTTTCTTAGTCCCATCAGTTCCTGCCACCCGCTACTAATTTAGGTCATGCGATTCCGTAACAGTACATAATGTACACATGCATAGCACACTCCTGTGCTCAGCGTAAGGTCATTTTGTTTTTGGGTACATCTATATTAAATGGCCACTTTCTATTTTGCCGTGATTTCTGCCACAAATGTTTTCAAGATTTCGGCTGTTAAAAGTGATATGATTGAGAAGCCTTGGCAGAGTACTGCGCTCTCTGAGTGCTTTTCTTGTTTTAATATTAATAGGGACAGGAGACACATCAGAATAACATGTTCTCTTTAACTTTATCTCAAAATAATGTAATATCAAAACAGAACATGGTCTGCTGAACCAGTTGTGGAGATTCCAATTCCAATCCATCCATTCATTAAATCAATCTCATCCTGTAGAGGGTCACAGTGAGCAGGAGCCTATCTGAGCTGACATTTGGAGAGGGACAAGGCGCACCTGAGAAAGGTCATTTGTTCATATATATAGGCCATGCAACCAATCATGCACGCTCACACTCACAGGTACACCCAATTGAGAAAACTAGTTAGCCTCCTGCACGTCTTTGGACTGTGGGAGGAAGCAGAGGGAGAGAGAAACTCATGCAAGCGCAGGAAAAACATGCCAACTCCACATAACAGTGACGCCACATTACAAACCATTGTACCACAATGGCACTCTGCAAAATAATGTGGAAGGCACCAAACTGTGAGATACATTAATAACAATAAGCACAAAGAACAGCAAACACAACATACAAACACCTTCCATGATCATATATGTTGCATTATTGTCTGTGATGGATCATGTTTAACTAAACCTCTGCTCTATTTGTCTTGGTGACACATGGGACCCCAGAACCCCCTCTAGCTAAAAAAAAAACTAGCTCACTACTTTTACCTAAAGCGTGGTTTAAACCTTGGCCATGAACTTTCTATGTACCTATACTCCACTGCTGCCGTTTTGGTTTTAAAATCCACATACTTGTCTTTCACTTACATCTTATATACTCTGAAAAATAAAGCAAAAAATCCCTCCAGGCAGACACAAGAAGGATGTTACCAGCAGAGCTCCCTGAAAGACTCCTGTGAAACAGCATTCCCTCTCTATATTTATGATTTGAGTTTAGTTTTTCCTCCCCGATATGTTGTGGGAGGGAGTGATCTCCTTATCTGTTCTACATTCAACCATGGTTCAATTTTTTTTTCTTTTTTTTTGTGAGAATTTGCAATGTGGCTAATTTATTATGAACCCCTTAATTGTACCTAAAGTTTGCTGATTTCATTTCCACTTCACTAAACTTGCAGGTGAATATTTACACAGTGGTACTATGGGGTCATGTGGTTTACTCAAGGGCAAGTTGATGGTTGTTGTTTTAAGGAGGGGACAGCAACACTCTCTCAAGATGTTCCAAGCATTTAAATTGACACTCTGACAGGAGGCTGGCTCTATAACCCTCAGGCTACTGTTGCTCCCATTTCAATCCCACTGGAAACACCCCTGCGAGTGCTTCCCCTCCACTGCAGAATACTCGCCATGATTGTGTTTTTACAGTCTGTACTGATGGAGATGGATCCAAATGTAACTAATCAGAGGCTGCTAACTGTGTGGCAAACTGGCCCCGGGAGGCTTGCAAATGATCAGAAATCTTTATATTTTGAAACACGACCGCGATAGCTTACATAAAATATCGTACATTTGAGGAAATGTACAGACTGCAATTAGATTTCATCTGACAGCTGCAGCATGTTTTCTTCAATGTGTATACTAATATATGGTACATGAACACAGTTCTAAAGTTTCCTCGGGTTTCCCTGTTGGTTGCGCTCCTTCGAGATCTTTGAGATAATCATAATTTCAATAAATTACACATTTAGTTTCCGATTTACTCCCAGAGTTAGGTCTGTGACTTTGAGAGGACAACAATCTGAACTTTTCCCTCAACTTTTCATGGGTGTTAGTCAGCCTTAGGGCAGCCACATAATAAAAGATGGGACCTCTGCAGTGCCTACATCTATATCAGTCTGCATCTCTGGCCTTCCCATCTCTTCCTGATTATCTATTTATTTCCCATTCCTCCTCTCATTCTATCTCATTCTGCCTGCAATTCTCTTACCTCTCACTCCCTCCATTTAAATCAACACAGGACCAGAGAGGTTGTTGAAGACTGCTTTAATCTCTTTCTTTTGAGACAGTTTTTTTTCTATAAGCCTCTGTTGGTAGGCAGCCAGTGACTGCTGAGTCTTGTTAGCTGTATCCTCTCTCGAGACTATTTAATGTGTTGCATTGCTATTCAGTAGCCAAGCAGAGGGAGAAGGGTGAAGAGAGGAAAGTATGGGAAAGGAGAAATACTGAGTGCATAGGATGGCTTGTCCCCTGAAGCCTTATGCAGTGGCGAGGAATAGGGATGGTCATTTGCACTTGTTTGTCCTTCCTCATCCTATTGTGTATTGTTCTGTCTTCTTCACTTCTTTTCATGCCTTCAGGCATGAATACCACATTTATTGGATCTGTTTGGGGTGTGGGGGGGGCTAGAGTCTGTCCCAGCTGACTTGGGCTGAAGGCAGGGGACACCTGGACAGGTCACCAGTCTATCACAGGACTACATATACGCACAAACAGTTACACTTGCAGTCACATCTATGGGCAATTTAGAATAATCAATTAACCTCAGTATGTTTTTGGACTGTGGGAGAAAGCCAGAGAAAACCCTGTCTGTATATGTAGATGGACTGGTGACCTGTCCAGGGTGTCCTCTGCCTTCGCCCTAAGTCAGCTGGGATAGGCCCCTAATGAGGATTAAGATAGATAGATAATAGATGGATGGATAGTACAACAGACAATAATGACACCACATCATCTAACAAACAATGTGTGGACATGGTTGCCCCTTTCAGATGCTTCAAGTCCATTGAATGGCCATTATCACTGCAGATCAGTCCCATACATATGGGCTGGCAGGGGCCTCCTAAACCTGGTAGGCTCAGTAGTTGTGTTGTCACCCCACTAATGGAGCTTCATTATCACCCTTTTAGCAATAGAGGAGCAGCAATCAGTACTGTAGGAGGGTTGGAGGAGGTGTATGTCAGCAAGCTTCCACTCAGAAGACTTCCCTTGAATTCTTGTCTTGGACCACAATTGTACCTTTATTTATTTATTTATTTTTTTACTTACTTAGTTACTTTTGAGTATCAGTTTCACTTGCTGTTTTTCATTCCATTTTTCCTTGAATTATCTGTTGGTAAAGCTTAGGCAGCGAAGCTACTTTAAGTTTTGCAAAAAGACTCATGGCTACCACATTTTACATGCTCCATTTTATACATTTCCAGGGTGATGACTCCAACAGGTTACCTATGTTACCAGGGCTGCTTTTCTGTTTATCAGACATAATGGATTACAATGAGCCTACTAGATGGTGGAGGAGGTCTCTACTGGCCCATATGTTTTGGGAATGATCTGCAATGTTAGTAGCCAATTAATGGACTGATAATATACAAATTGGGTGCTGTAGGTAATAAAATTGTAAATTAAAGTGAGGCTCTGTCTCTGACTTAACAGCACATCTGCCTTTTAGGTAATAATGCCATAACAAGAAAGGGAGGCAGAAAATCACACTCATAGGGCAGTGATCTAAAATTTCCCTCAGGTTTTGGTTATGTGGATTGTTCAAATAAATTCAAAGAAGCAAGTTGTCTTTTGTTTTGAACTTGCTCTTGTAGTTTTGACATATACTTAGCAACAGTTTGTGGTTTGTTCGCCACCACCAAAACAAGAACCAGCAAATTTTCCCTTCAGTCATGGTATTCAGTGCTGCTGACCTATTGACTTCACAGTTTTAAGGCCACATGTTACTGATATGGGGCTGCACAGTGGCGTAGTGGTTAGCACTTTTGCCTTGCAGCAAGAAGGTCCCTGGTTCGCGTCCCGGCTTTCCCGGGATCTTTCTGCATGGAGTTTGCATGTTCTCCCTGTGCATGTGTGGGTTTTCTCCGGGTACTCCGGCTTCCTCCCACAGTCCAAAAACATGCTGAGGTTAATTGATTATTCTAAATTGCCCGTAGGTGTGAATGTGAGAGTGATTGTTTGTCTCTATATGTAGCCCTGCGACAGACTGGCGACCTGTCTAGGGTGTCCCCTGCCTTCACCCGAGTCAGCTGGGATAGGCTCCAGCCCCCCCCCCCCCCCCCCCCCCCGCGACCCTAGTGAGGATTAAGCGGTGTATTGATAATGGATGGATGGATGGATGTTACTGATCTTCAGTTGACCTATAGAGACCATGTCACCTGTGGTGCACAGCAGCATTGTATTTTGTGAAAATTTTTATTACTTAACACTAACCCCACTCTTTTTTGTTAGTAAATTACACATACAGTGAAATTCTTGCACAGATCGGGTGGTTTTCATGACAATTGGGCTACTTCTCGGGTTCACACCTTCTGAGATGCACAATGTAGGGCTCACGTGTTACTGCTGACTCAATGTATGAATATATTATGAATTTAAATCACAATCTCAGTGTTTGAAATCTGTCCAGGTTCCTTGTATTCACTGACAACTGTGGTACAAATACCCTGGTTGGAAATCACTAAACTAGGTACTTCATCATGCTGGATAAGCGTCACACATCCCAGTGAAAATTCTGCATTACTGTAAACAGCAACTGTGGCAAGTCTGTAGCCACTTTAATGCCCTAAGGATCTACAGCTGCATGATCTAGCTCTCCATTTTTTCTCCTCTTTCATGGTGCTGAACAGCCTGCAGGAACAGTTGAAGTGTCACTGTGTAGCAGTGCAGCAGCAGTGCAGTGCTGGGGAGACTGCTGTGAACAGCTATATGCAAGAGCTGGCAGCAGGAGTGAGCAGTCGTACGCTGACAAGCTCCCTTTGACTTCTATGTTTGCTCCGGGGTTAAATAGCTGACAAGTGGGTTGCATCTGGCTTTGCTGATGACACACACACACACACACACACACACACACACACATACACATGCACACACACACACATGAATGCAGGTAGGAGGCAAGGAATAACACAAAATTTCTCACATACACATTTGTGACATACGGCAGGCTGGAAGGGGTTGACATGAGTGAATATAAAGTGCTCTGATGTCACATGGTGAGGCGTGAGAGTAACAGTGTGAAGTACTGCAGTTAAAAGTCAACGTGAGCTTGAGGCAGTTGCCATCCATCACTTCGCTGTAGTCTAAAGCAACACCACGAGCACAAGCATACACTTTGTATACACACTGAAAAGCTTTCAGGTTCATAAAATCTCACCCTTCCAGTCACTTGTTTGGCTTATACTAAGTAAAGTCAGACACAGGGTGTATTTCTATTCACCTGTGTTCATGTGTATTTTCAATTTTCTGATAAAAAGCTCTAAGCGGAAAAACCATAATTCCAAAAAATATCACATAATATCATGCTTGGCTGACGTGGAAAAGCTTTTCAATATTGGTAAAAGAAAAATATGACAGTGAAATTGGAAGAGGCTCAGTCAATACATGATGAACACCAACTATGTGACTTCCATACCCCCGATGCTGGACTTGATAGATAAAAAACAGAAGTTGTTGCCATTTGAGGAATGACTGGCACTCTTTCTTTCTTTTTCTGTACTGTTTTAATTGCACCTGACCGGAAAAGTTCCACTACCAGCTGTTCATTTTGATGAAACAACTTATTATATTCCCATAGCAGTATTGGATGGAAATCATTTGTAGAATTCTGAAAATGTGGTTAAAATTTGCTCTATTTGTGATCAGACAATGAACAAAGGATTGTAATTATTGATTAGTAATATGTTTTAACTTGTTTTATGCACTGCTAATTAATAACAGGCGGAGGGACTACTGACTGCCATTTACATTTGTTAAAATGTTGATTTATGTACATTGTCCCTTTCTTAAAAATAAAAAAAATATGAAAAAAATAATAAAATGAAAATGGATAAGTCCATTCATGATTACATTAGCATTCCTTTTTATTACGGTGTTTATATCCTCAAAGTTTACATGAACAATCACCATCAAACAACATTAGTATATTTGAATACTACAGGTATAATCTAAGGTTCTATTATTGCTTCACTAAAAAGTATTTGCACTTCTGCTGCTACTACATTTTAAAATAAATTTAAAAAGCTGTTTCACAAGCATTAGATAATAAGACAGACACAACTCACTGTGACAAGATTTGTTTACATCACTGAAAAGCCATCATTTTCATTTGTGTATTAAAAAGGAAAAGGGGAGCTTTAGAGATGATGGTAGTTTAACTTTTGAACTCTGGGCAGATCCAGGTTAACTGTTTCTCCCAGCTAGTCTTTATGCTCAGCAAAAACGGCCCTCCAAATATCCCCAAATGTCAAAGTGTTCCTTAAACATTCTGAATAACTGCAAATCCCTTTAAAATGAAGACACATAAAATGAAATGGTTGACGTTGGGAGGGCAGCTAAGTAATTTTATGACTATGTTACTGGATGTTTAAGATTATTAGATTAGAGTGAATGTTCCCTCCACAGACCTCAGCCTCCCATCAGCCTTTAAAACAGAAAGCTTGGGAGTGGAGGATGAATGCGTGCAGGAAAATACAACAGACAGTAACTACCAGCAGCCCTGTTTCAGATAAATGAAGGAATATCAAAGCCTGATGTGAAAATCTTCTGTGTGACTTAGGGTTTGGTCACTGGTTAACTCTCTAAGTTTGCAACTGAAAGCAATGGAGCTTAAGGGATGTGTTTACTGGGCAGGTTGGTCAGCAGATGTCAGCACAAGCAGGATTGGCAACGCCTCCCAGACATTGCACTGAACTACTGGGAAGAGCTGAAATAATCGACTGAATGTGAAGTACAGACTGCGGCTACTCTGGCTCCCCCCAAAAAATATGGTCAAAAGTTTTGCAGCTGTGAATCACTATGTCCAAAAGTGTGAAACTGTTTTGAATAGATGGATTTAAATGTGTGAATATACTTCTTTATTCTTCACACATTTATACATTCTCCTTTTCTACTGTTTCTTTGTGGAGTAATGGAGAGTGTGAACATTTTTCAGTTGCTCTGTTGTGTAGAAGTACAGAACGCCCTGTTTCATCCAAGCAGATTAGTAACGTTATGAACATGCACACACATACATTTTCCACAGGCTGACTCACATGTTCGTCTGTGTGGTGATATGTTTCACAGTGAGATGTACGTGTCACAGAATGCTAGATGTGTGCAGCAACTTGCCTTGAGAGCAAAACAAGGTAAGAGTGAAGAGTTCAAATGAGGCAGCCTTTGTCCAGTTTAAAGGACTTGTTATTGGAACACGTGGATGCAGATGGCAGTTGAGAGATGAGGAGGTCAGAATATCTTGAAGAGGCTGAGAGAAGAGATGTGGGCCTTGAGAAAAGACAAATAGACCATTAGGAAACTGCAGAAGAGGAGAGCTTTATCTAAGCTGCTATAATCCTTCTCTCAGAGCACATAGAAGAGAACACTTCTGGTTTTGCACCTGTCTTTGAATAGATACTTGGTAATATAGGAACTTCCACTCACACAAGTTTTTTCCCAGTTTTAATCCAATGAAAATCTTATAATTTATCTACATTTGCTGCTGTTTTGAAGGTAATTTGAAAAAGATTCCTCTAAATATGTGGATGAACAAATATTTAGTCTGTAGGTACAAATTTAAAACAATAATAATTATAAATTCCTATCAACTACCGACATTTGTCTTTATCTACAACATGCTGTTGACCTTGTCACATACTTTTATGCGCCAACAGTTCAAAACTTGAATAATGCAGCTTTATGCTCACCTTCTACCATCATAATTGATTGACAGTAAGCGAACCATGGCAGTCACTGTTTTATAGCTATGTAGCTGCAGAGTTAGAGGACAAACACAGTTGCCAGGAGCCAACAGAACTCAGTATATACTGTTGAAAAGTCATTTTTTTTTCATTTAGGATACAGCTGAGTAATATTAAATGCGTTCACCATACAAAATGTAGAAGAGCGTCTTCTTGTGTCATTGCATCATCTGAAAATGTGTGGATTGAAAACTTGAAGAACAAAAGTGTGACAGAGACACAAATTACAGCACTTGATAGTCTATCAATATCACTTGTGACTATCATACAAAAACAGATAAAGTTGAACAATTCGAACAAGATAGTGCTGCTAAATTTAGCAAAAAGCGAGCAAGTCTTTAGATCCTGGTAAAAAAAAATTCCAATTCTAACGATGTCTGACCACTCGGGTGCAAACTTATGGTTATATTAGCAGACAGTTCTTAGAAGAAGGCATTCTATTTTTGGTTTGGCCTAAACGTATTCCTCCCTCATGCCCTTGCAGTTAATAGACTTCCTCACTTCATCACCACCTGAAGAGCAGCGCTGCACGTCTATCAGGGTTACAGGAAACATACTGCACTTTACAGACAGGCTCATAGAAGATCACACAGGGGAGGCTATGGATATTTGTCTGAAAATTGGATCAAGACAAAATAATAAAAATGTCTTTGGCCTCAATACCACTAAGCATCAATCTTGGGGAGAAATCTAAAGAGAGAAGTTTTTTTGCTTAATTGAGACTTTCACCTCCTCCAACGCCCACTAGTAGGGAAGTGATTGAAAAAATCACAGTCTGTTAAATGATAGAAAATAAATCCTTTGTCCAAAAAATTATGTATTCTTAATGTAACAGATTTAACATGATGATTGTGGTAATTTTGCTGAACCAAAATGTACATATAGGATAGCAAATTTATATATATATATATATATATATATATATATATATATAATCATGGTTATTGTTATTATTAATAATAAATTATTAGATCACCCTTATTGTTTTCTTCAATTTCTTGTTCTTTTTTCTTGATAATAACCAAAATCACGTAAGTTCTTACATCAATAGTTATGTCATTGTACCGCCAAAAACAGTGCTTTTAGACATTCCATGTTTTCTTTTCTGTTTTAGTCACATGATCCACACAGGAGTTAGTACTGATTCATAACCATTGTTTCTGATGACTGCAGCCATGCGTCTTTTCATGCTCTCCACCAGCTTCTGACATTGTTCTGCTGTCACAGCAGCCTATTCCTATTGCACAAATTCAAATAAATTTGCTTTGTTTTTGGGCTTGTGGTTCTCCATTTTGCATTTGATTTTTCCCAACAGGTTTTCAATTGGATTTAGATCTGGTGATTGAGCAGGCCAAGGCATGGTTCCAGTGTTCTGGTTCTCCATCCAGGCTTTAACTGACTTTGCCGTGTGGCAAGGGACATTGTCTTGTTGGAAAATCCAGTTATTCGAAGCAGTAAAGACTTTTCCAGCTGATGGAAGAAGACTGTTTTCAAGAGTAGCCCTGTACATGACCCGGTTCATTTGCCCTGTTCTACCCAGACTGAAACAACCCCAGATGGTCACTGATCCACCCCCATGTTTTACTGTAGGGGCAGACAGTCTGGTTTGTAGGCTCCTCCAGGTGTGTTGGAGTGGGCATCAAGTGAAAATGGGATTCATCACTGAAGAGAACCTTAGCCAATCCTAGTGATCTCCAGCAAAGGGTAGCTGGGCTTGTCTCTGCCTTTCGTTGATGAAGGGCTTCTTCCATGCCCTGTGTGACTTCAGACTAGCTTCAAGAAGTCCATTTCAAACTGTCCTTGCCAAACAAGTCACATTTCTCGACTGTGCCCATTCATTTTTAAGGTCTCTGGAGGTCTGACGACAATTCCTGACACAAGAGCAAAAACATGCACGGTCATCCCGTGGGCTGCCTTTGTGTCTTCACATAATTCTTTTGTTTTAGGCATTATGTGAGAGCTGACAACTTCTGAGTTGTGCTACAACTTGAAAGTAAGCAGGAAACCACTGTAGGGCTTTGCATGTGCAGTGCTGCTTATGACATTAAATGGCCTCTTATATATCCTGAGAATACAATTAAGCTGAAACATGTCAACCAGCACTGCATCACTCTCCTTCTTGATCAGATAGTCCTTCCACAGCCTGGAGGTGTGTTTGGGGTCATTGTCCTGTTGAAAAATAAATGATGGTCCAACTAAACCAAACCGGATGGGATGGCATGTCCCTGCAGGATGCTGTGGTAGTCATGCTGGTTCAGTGTGCCTTCAATTTGGAATAAATCCCCAACAGTGTCACCAGCAAAGCACCCCCACACCATCACACCTCCTCCTCCATGCTTCACGGTGGGAACCATGCATGTAAAGACCATACATTCACCTTTTCTGCATCTCACAAAGACACGGCGGGTGGAACTAAAGATCTCACATTTGGACTCATCAGACCAAAGCACAGATTTCCACTGGTCTAATGTCCATTCCTTATGTTTCTCGGCCCAAACAAATCTCTTCTGGTTGTTGCTTTTCCTTAGTAGTGGTTTCTTAGCAGCTATTTTTCATCAAGGCCTGATTGGTCAGTCTGCTCTGAACAGTTGATGTAGATGTAGAACTCTGTGTGGCATTTATCTGGGCTCTAATCTGAGGTGTTGTTTATTTGCGATCTCTGAGGCTGGTGACTTGGATGAACTTATCCTCAGCAGCAGAGGTGACTCTTGGTCTTCCTTCCCTGGGGCGCCCTCATGTGAGCCATTTTTGATGTAGCACTTGATAGTTTTTGCAACGACACTTGGGGATACATTCAAAGACTTGCAATTTTACAGACTGACTGACCTTCAGTTCTTAAAGTAATGATGGACTTTCGTTTCTCTTTACTTAGCTGATTGGTTCTTGCCATAATATGGATTCTAACAGTTGTCAAAAAAGGCTGTCAATTATGTACCAACATGACTTCTGCACAACACAACTGATGGTCCTAACCATCCTCTCAAAGCTCATTGAAGCTAAAGGGTTTGTAAAGCTGTCATCAAAGCAAAGGGTGGCTACTTTGAGGAATCTAAAATCTAAAACATATTTTGAGTTATTTCAAAATTGTTTGTTTGCTACATAATTCTGTGTATCTTGCTTCATAGTTTTGATGTCTTCAGTATGTATCTACAGTGTAGAAAATAGTAGAAATATAGAAAAAAACATTGATTAGAAGTTGTGTCCAAATGTTTTACTGGTAATGTATATATAAATAGAGACAAAGATTGTCCTTGTAAAGTTCAATTGTGAAACATGTTGAGCATCTACAGCATGGTAAGGAACTTGTAGTGTTAAAATGAATGGTTGCTGTAAGATAATTCTTAAGAACTCAACCAGTCATTAAAAAGTCCCCGAGAAAGCCATAAAATTGTTTTGTTCACAATAGAAAACACTCCAAAGTCATGCTATTACATCATATGTTCCTTTTGCTATAAATAAACTTGAACACTTCTCAAATTAGAATACCTTCCTTTGAATGAATCACACAGGAAAGAAGGCACATTAAATTTTTGAAGTATATCTTAGCCAGAGGCGTGTACCAGTTTTATTTCCGTGAATCACACACTCACTACAAACCTGCTTGAGATCTTGGAAATCCATTGATGCTGACATTCTTGGTGTGGTATTGAAAGCAGTCTAACAAATCACTGTCTTAAATACATCTATTTTTTTTCTTTCAAGAAGGACATTTTAAAGAAAATCATGTATTCTATCTTGTATTGGATTGTTTTTTTTTATGTAGTTCTTTCTTAAATGAAGCCATGAACTGTTCCAAGTATTCTCAACTGGACCTCTACCAAACTGATGCATTATGATTTAAGCTCCAGATTAATGTGCCCTTCAACCTTTGAAAAAACTGCTTCAGCTTGTGTTGGTATAACAGATGTGGTTGCAGGTACAGAGACCCCCTAGTGGAAAGGGTACAGTCCAAAGAACATAGTTGTTCACTGAGAAAAAGTGAAGTAATCTTAACCCAGGAGAAATAAAATCTTCACTAGAACCCAAAGGTTTTGCACATGATGCCTGATAGATCAGCTAACAGTCCAGGTGAGAAACATGCACAAAATTGTAAAATAAAAAAAGTAGAGACAAGTAATATCCAAAGATACTTGCAAGACAGACTAAATCCTAACAGGGTGTCAGGCAACAGCAAAAACCCAGGAATGCAGGAACAGGTAAAAAAATTACACACAAGAAATTGACAAAAAGTCCAAATAGTGTTTGTGAAAACTAAGCATGAATGATTGGGATACTTGACTAAGAGGAAGCACGAAAACAGTCTGTCAGCTGAACTCTATATTCACAACTTTGCTAGGACTGTTTCAAGCAATTCAAACAACACAAGCAGGATGTCGTCTAACAGACGGCAGGCAGGACACTGGGCCTGGAGAAAGAACTTGGGGTCTTCTGGTAGGTGGAAGGAGTGAAAAATGGAACAATCAGACTGAATGAAGAGCTGAGAAACACAAAACTGTGACCAAAAAAAAGTAGAAATGGCAATAAAGATGTTTGGTTGATTGGTGCACCTCTTTGGTCAAGATTGAAATCTCAACATGTTCTATATACATTTGTGGTCACTTGGGAAAGTATCCGAATGACTTTGATAATCCGTGACCTTTCTCTGGCACCATCAGTATGGTGACATTTATGGTTTTGAATGAAATATCTTCCAAAACGTAACACTGAATGGCATGAGATGAGCTGTTTGATGTTTTGTCAAGTGCCATCTGTTCAAAATTTTGTCCAAAAATCAAAAAACTAATGCCATTCCCATCAACTTCTGAGTTTTCTGCAAATTTCACATGCAAATTTTGCTATCTAGCCAAGTCAGCTCTGCTATTTGCTCGATGCTCTTGTGTAAGAACTTTCTGCTTTCCCTAATCTCCTCAACTACGACAACACACACACACACACACACACACACACACACACACACACACACACACACACACACACACACAGTCAAGGCTTTATTTCATCATCGCTCTTTAAATGTGTGATGCGTTTATTCTCTGCTGCGTCTCTGTGAAGTTTGTCACGAAGTTGATTTGTTAAAAGCAATCTACATATAAATGTGATTTGACTGGACCTGACAGGGAACGCTCTGTCCTTTTTTATTTGAACTCAGCATCTTGGCCAGGAGGCCGAGTGTCTTTGTCTATACCGTTAACCAGCCTCTACATCATGTATCAGCAAACTCTCATGTCAAAGAGGAGACAGGAGATGATGAAAGATGATGACAGAGGGGAGGATTCATACATGGGTAGGTACATGCATAGAAATAAGCAGTGGAAAGCACCACACAATGCATGCAGCCCCAATACTGAGACTATATCTCAGGCCCAGAGGGGATTTTATCTGGTGTGGCAGGAACACCAAGCTCTTACTAAACCACAACATTCAACCCTTTAGGGACATAAATGTGTATCCGTAGGAAAGCAAAGTGTTCTTGTAATGGATGGTCAATGTCATAGGGGGTCTATTGTGTTTGCCTTGTAGGTGATATTTACAGTGATGGGGTCAAATAAGATGGGAATAGGCAGTCCAATTCTGCCTCCAAGGAAGAGAGTGTGAGTGTTTGTGGATGTGAATCTGGAGACTGACCTCTACAGCTCATCAGGTTTTGTGTTGGTCATGTAGAGGCTGATTCAGTGAGTGTTTGTGTAGTGTTCAATGCTGAAAATATCTATAGAAACTTGCCAGGTGGCGGTAGGTGGAAGCAAGAGTTGAATGAGGGGTTAGACACCTGTAAGCTGCTGGGAAATAGGTGCAAGTAAGCAAAAAAAAAAAAAAAAGAAAGTAACTGTGCTCCTTTTAACTGCATGAGTTGCCAAAATGTTACTGTAACTCCACTCATTACAGTAGTTGCACACCCAGGATTTTCACCTGATGTGTGGCAGTTTTGTCGGAAGTTTGCCAAACAGCCCTGGAGGTCCAATCAGGATTCTGTGCTGCTGAGTTTTCCTCCTGATGGGTCAACACTCAACCTCACAAGTGCAAAACAGTTGATTAGAGCATTTCAGAGCTTCCCTGCTCTGCTTTGTGAAATGCTAAAGGAATAAACCCCTTAAAAGCATTTTGGACTTTTTCTGAAAGTAAGCATTCTTGGCTTGAGATAAATAACAAGACCAGACTTTGACTGGCTCTCCACTGCTAATTTACCAGCTTTCACACTGTGTTTCTAAAGAATACATGAGTTTCTGGATAACTACTTACTTGGGAAGTATCTTAACTGTGTAAGATATAATAGAAAGCTAGTTTTCGATTAGTTTTAACAGATGTTGGACATAAGTCAAAAAAAGCAATCAAAACAAAGCAACCAGCTAAATAGATGAAAAATACCTACATATTTCTGTCAGATTTTCCTCGTTTGAAGACAGCTTTGTTTCTTTGCTTATTTTTAGCCATTTACCTTTTGATTTCCCTTTTAGCTCTGCTTTCCAAAATTATATGTTGTCCTGGATTCTGGATGTTTAAATGTTTCACCTAGTAGTTGCTAACTTTGAATGCAGCATATCCTGTTTGGTGTGTCTAGTATTCATTGAGTTCATGAGGGTTTTGCTTTCTTTAAATGACTGTCTACCATTGCAGGGAACTAGGTTGATATCAGCAGCACTGTAAAAAGCATTAAACTATCGGAGTTCATTGGTTACTTGTGGGTCGTACAATAAGCTGAGGACACAGTATTACCTTAAATAAAAAGTTTTACCTTGAATTAAAGAGTTATGGCAATTGTGCTTGCAGCTGTCTATTTTCACATACGAGATATGGAGCAACAGTATTCCAATCAATTTTGGCTAGTTTATTCTAGGCTCACCACTGATTTAGTACCAAATACACAAGCACACATCCTTTCACCTCTTCAATGTTGCTGAGCAGGAAAAAAAAAAGACCGCTTGTCATCAACTTTTCAGGCAAAAACAATGTTCGACACAAAGTTCATTGAGGTGAAACTTGAGATACTAAAATACTAGGCTAGTTATGGCTGTGGATAAATGTGCAAGTGTTGGTCTATCTGGGTAAACATTACCTGTCAAACAATTTTTTGATCAGTTATTTACTGATCAACAATGTTGATTAGTCCACCTATTGAGTATGCTTGCTTTTTTTTTCCAGCAGAGCCCTCCTTTATTTCAAATGTAGACTAAGAAGCCAAACCAGAAGCCTTCAGCTTGTAGCAACTGAAGCAAAAGATTTCTTGTTGAATACATGCAAATTTATGCTATTCTTGAGGATTTTTTTCTATCAAATTGACCAGATGACATAAAATGATACTTACATCACATGAAACAGCCTTTTAATAAGACTAAAATAGTGTAATACTAAAAGACCCACATTTTTTGCAGAGGGTAATGTTTTTTGCTGCTGTTGGCACAGTGACAGTTGCTGAAGGCTGTAGCAGACACCAACTGCAGAGGCATGACCCACAGCAAGCACCCCCTTCCAGCGAGGCAGATCGCAGCTTCTGTCAAAACAGCAGTGAAGCTGCAGCACCAGCTGAGAGCGTCGGCCGGCTTCAACCGGCAACTGAAGGTCGACCTAAAAAGACCACTCAAATTCCAAGAAAGCATTAACAGCTAAATCAGACATTGTGCTGATGACTGAAGTATTAAGAGGAGCAATCTTTGTGGCACTGATTGTTCACTTTGAGTGCTGGATGGACGGAAGAATGGATGAAGACACAAACTACGCAGTGGCCACAGGTTAGAAGATGCATGATTAAATCTAGAGATAAGAAGCATGCAGTAATCAACATTTAATTTTATGTTGGCAACATGTGCTGGATGTCAGTATGGAGATATGGCAGAGGCAACAGTAAGCTCTGATTAAGAGGCAGGCCCTGTTTTCTCACTTCTCTTCTAATCTGATTCATCTTCCCATGCGAACAACTAATCCTTTTATGTGTACTGTTGTGAGACTGAGATGGGGGTATGTGCCTTCATGTGAGCTACTTTGTATCATTGCATGCGTGGATTGCCTTTACCCGCCTGGTCTGATAAGAGCAACAGCAAAGTGTTGAAATACACAGTGCATCCTTGCATTTACATTCATCTCACATTTATCACACATTGGCCTTAGCCCCCCACCCCACTCCATCCAGCAACTGCTCATCATGGCAAAAGTCTTTAAAAACTATTAAATACGAAGGAACTAAGTAAATTATAACCAACAACCTATAACTTTTAAAAAGAAAATATCAGAGGTTTGCAGCAGCAGCTGCACTAATCTATATATTTGTATTAAAAAGTTAATAAATTGCTATGTTTAATGTATTAGAAGTAAAATAAGCTCTTGGAAGTGATGAACCCACATAGATTGTCAAACTCTGAAGCTTTTCTCAATTCTAAAAATGTTTTAGTTCTAAGATTCTGGTAAGTTGTTATAGTTTTATGCCCTGTTGGATTTTTGGTTCAGTCATATCTCTTTCACTAGTGTGGTTTCCATGAGGCAGGCAGCTATTTTTAGATGAAATGTTCTAATATAACAATATCTGTACTTTACCTACTACTCTCATGCACAATACAGGTTCTTAAATGGTTTGACAGAGAGCTGTCTGGTTTTTCAAAGTGCCATCATCAACTGAAGAACCTCTTTATTTACCAGGTTCTTCTTTTTTATTGATGTAGTAATTTGGCTTCATTGCAGGTAATCATGTAAAACTGGATCTGCAACTAATGAATGTTCTCATTATTGATTAAGCGTCTGGTCAATAAAATGTCAAAAAATAATAAGAAATGCCCATCACCATTTTCCATATTCCATGGATGTTATAAGCACCAAAAATATGAAATGTATTGTATTAGAAGGAACCCAGAAATGCAGAAACCTCTTACATTTAAAGCAACTAAACAAATATAAAGTAGACTAGAACAAGTGAATACATAAACATCTAACTTTCAAAGGATCCTAAAGCATTTTTTTTTTTTTTTTTTTTGCTAAAGGACTTTGGGGCACCATTTATGATGCCTGAAGGAACTATTTTTGATAGTTCTTTGAGGGGTTCTTTAAAGTACCATTTCATTTAAAGCACCAAAATATTCTCTGTGGAATAAAATATGGTTCCTTTGTGACATCACTGTGAAAACAATTGTTGGTTCCTGTTAGCTCCTTTATTCTGCTGAATGTAAGCACTAAATGGCAGGTTATCAGTTAGTACCAAGCTGGGAAACATAATGGAGCATTTAGTGCCTACAGAATCAGGATTCCTTCAGAAAATGATTACAGTCAACAGGTGGAACAACTCCAAATGAATGCTGGTATCTGCTGGATGTGTAGATAGACAGCTGTTTACCAACACGTTTGCGATAGCAGCTTTAATATTGTCATTGTCAATGTTTCATTTGCAGCTTTAGGGTCTCATCTGTTAAATGTTGTTCTGATTAATCCTCAGTAAAGAAATGCTGTTTCAGTGTATTTGTACTGCAAAGTAATGCTGAGTAATGTACACCACCAGCTAAAACAGTAATCTCTATGCATTCACAGGAAAATCTGCAAAATTACCTAATCATCTAAATCTTGTTTTCGCTCCATTTCAATTACAATAGGCAGATTTAAACTGATCGCTAAACTGACAATAGTTTGAGCAGTCTTTGTGCTTTGATACAGTCAGAGGCGGCTACCAGCACTACAAAAGAATTGCTTTGCCGCATAAATAAAACATTTGTTGGGACTCTAGAAATCTGACACCTACCACAAGTCTTAAGAGCATTTCATAAGAACATTCAGTGTTTCATCACCAAGTTTCCTCTGCATGTGATGTGCTTTCATAAGAGCTCTGCACATTTTTCTTTTAATGTGGCACAGGTTTAAAAAGTTCATGTGTGTGTTGTTGTTGTTTTTTACATCTTTTTCTGTCCACGACTCACTTTTTTCATTATTAAAAATGCAGAATAAACCCCTAACAGCTTTGTCTCAAATCATGTGACAAAGTTACTCAGCCATGAACAGAGCATGCTGAGATCCACTCATTCCACGGGAGAATGATTCTTTTTGCATCAACGTTTTTGAACCTCCCTCTGAAGTGTCCAACTTATTTTTGTGAAAGCTTAAATGAGCCACTTAAGAAACCCACTGTTTTAAAGTGTCTAGCTGCTGGAGATCTTTTATCACAGCTTTTGATATTATTATATTCTGTAAGACATATTCTGAATTACGTTTTTGACTTTCTGACAAAGTAGAAGCCACACGGGCATTTTAATAAGAGTGAATTGTATTGCAGGTTATTCAGCCCTATACTTTCATCTTCCTCACTGAATGGAGATTAAGATGAGAATCCCCCTTAATCACTGCTTTGCAATTGGTACAGTTCCATCGGGGGGGAGCTGCATGTGAGGAGGGAGTTGAAGAGGTGCAAACTCCTTGGCTCTAAGAAGAATATCCCTCAGATTAGTGGTACATTCATGGGAAAATCTAGGTTTATTCCCAGAATCTTGACCAACAGATGGTCTGCAGATAAAATATGAAGGCAATTTGCAATTGAAGCCTTCACATCCTGTCAGGCAGAGCATTTGTGAACACAGCGTTTATGTCACTGATTGAAGGTGTCAGATATTTGCAAGTTGGCTTGAGAGACATGTGCATTTAACTTGCATTTATACAATAACTGTCAAAATCTTTAGATCTGACTCCTCTCTAAGGGGAAGCAGGTTGTGTAACAGAATCATGTCACATTTTAGAAAGGAGTATTCTTGCTCCTCAACACCTGACCACAATTTGACAGTCACGATTCATTTGTCTGTGCAAAATGCAGTATGTGGGGTGTTAAGTTTGTTGACAGGAGACCATTTTTAATCCAGAAGGTTATGGGTCATTTTCAAGCCATAAGAACCATTATGTGTGTTCCAACTGCAAAAAAAAAAAAGCATTTGTAGAATCTCTTCCAGGGCTGTTTTGGAGGGAGAAAAGTATCTACTGTGGGGAAGGTACTTTTTACCAGCTTTGTAAAAGTGCATTACATTTCTTATCGCTGATTTGATAAACTCATAAAACTTCATACGCCCCTCTGCAAGTCTTCATTGAGATGCAGTCTTCTCTTTAAAACATTGCTATCTTCCAGATAAACTTCAGGATATCTGCTAACATAAAAAAAACCCTCCAATTTTCTATTTCCTGCGTCCTCATAGGACTGAAATTACATCCAGTAACTACTATTTGTTGTTAGAATGGAAACAAAACACTGAAAGGATGGACTATGGGACTGGTTGTGTAAATGTTTATGTCATCTTGTGTCTTATCACCAACCAGGGCAAGTTGGCCAACAACTGTAACTGATGAGCTAACTGTAAACTTATTCAGCCTGGTCATCACAATAGTTCCTGGGACAGAAAGTACAGTTCACCCCAACACCATATTCTCCAATGAAAACATAATGACGAGGAAATATAAGTCAGTTAGCAATCTCTAACAGCACACTTTCACAGTTCTAGGTGATAATTTGCATTTACATCTTTTATCTCTTCACTGCTCTTGTGTGTTAACAGAACAATACATTTACACTGGAATTAAAATTGCCACACAAACTCCTCTTAGTTGACTCACAAATGGGACAGTAAGTTCACACATTTTATTTAAATATCATATTTGTACAATCAATTCTTGTTGAATAACTGTCTGCAATATGACTTAATGTCTATGTAATGGGACTATATGTCCATACAAGACTTAAAGTCACCTGAAATAAAGTTCTTAAAGAGATAAAACATCAGTCAGTCAGTTGGTAAACTTGTTAGCTTGATCACTAACAGAACAATAAGTTCACACAGTTCACTCAAATATCATATTTGTGCTTGCAATTCCTGTCTTTTGACCGTCTGCAAATGTTGCACTTTTGACTTATTTTTTAACAGATGAGGTTATATTAAATTGAATGCTGCAACATTAAATAGGTTCCGGTTGCATTAATTATGTTAAATTCTCTGGCTCACTGTGACCCAGAAGATCAACACCTTCATGGCCCATTACTGATCAACAAATGAAGTTAAAATTTAGGTAGAATAAACTCTTCAGTAGAACATTCATTTGGATAAGTGTGTTTTGCTTCCTCTAGTAAATCTTCTGGTTATGATTGTTTAAAATCCTTGGACTTTTAGGCATTCAAGGCTCTCTACACACGATCACATGAGAGTTACTTTGTTCAGGTGTTGTTAGTTTCACACAGTACTTCACAGTTACTACTTTCAATAGCTGTACTTAGATTTTTCACCTTGCACATTGTTCACAAAGTTTAATCAGATTCAGGTTTGATCATATTTGTCAGTGACCATCCAGTGCAGGGCCATTCGATTTAATCTGGTGTTATTCATAGTGCAGTAAATCAAAGCATAATTCTCTTTTAATAGGATGAAACCTGGAACCGAACAGGACTCTGGGTGGACGGATGTCTGCTTGAACAGGATAACAATTGGAAATATTATAATCCGTAAGTCTCATTGTAACATGATATTGCAAAGGCTTACTGTGTGAAAAGCCCTGAGATGACTAATATTGTGAATTAGTGCTATACAAACAAAATTGAATTGAAGTGTTGTGGATAATAGAGACAGAAAATGTATCATGCACCTAAAACCCTTCATTATTTTCTTTGTCTGGCTTCTTCATTTTATAAAGCATAATAATTTCTTTTTTTTTTTTTTTTGTGGCCTAAACTGCACTGTCAGTGGTGTTCATCTCTCCCTCACTCTGACCACACCACATATTGATATATATATAAATATATAAAGCAGGACAGTCAGTTTTTACTTCAGATAGACAAAACTGCTCATAAGAAACCAAACCAAGCAAACAAAAATGTAGTTTATTCTATGTCTAAATTAAACATTTCACACAAAGTGTGTTCACCCAATTACCCTGTGAGGAAAGCAGGGAATTGATGTTTTGCGCACATAAAATTGAAGAAACACATGAGCTGCTGAAAAACTAATTATGACACAAACCCAGTTAAGAAATAATGTGTGGAAGCATTGTGTACTCAATAGCATTTATGGAAAACTCATGGCCAAAGGTAAGCCTCGGTCTTTTAAAAAGAGCAATAACCATAACAAGAGCTCAAACAAGCCAATGTCAATTTTACAACCATTTTAAGGATTAGGCCATGTGGACTGCAACTGAATTATGATTATATGTATGCTGTGTTAACACAGTCTCGGGTAAAGTAATAAAACATATTTCTTTGCCAGTGCTTGAATGCAGTGAGAATGAGCAATGATTTGTTCTGTCATATTTTTGTTTTCCAACATCTGTAACTTGCATTTGAAAAACCACATGAAGGAAAAGCAGGTCAGCCATCTTTAGATGTACAACATATTTTGGTTGATTTGCCTTTTTTTGCTTGCCTTCTGTGATTTGGCAACAAGACATAAACCAAAGTAGCAGAAACAGAAAGTGTAATTTTGTCTATAGTCCCTCACGGGAGAGACCAGTAGTGCAGCATAATTAACCAGCGAGCCATTTGCAGATGCAGCCATGGTAGATGTCCCACTTTTTCGACTGCACACCGGTGAACTAATGCTGGTTAATTATGGCTGCGCTGCTGCTCCCTCCCAAGAGGAATTATTTGGGAGATTCACAAGGAATTGTCTGGTAAGGAAATGCAGTAATTAAAGTGATGGAGAAAAATTGTGGTAGAAGACAGGAGAAGACGAAGATGGACAGAAAAGTGTAGAGTAATGACAGGAGGGCAAAGCTTTTTCTCTTCACAGTTATTGCCCTGAAACATTGAGATGTGTGTATGAACATGTCTATATTTCACTATGAACCATGCAATTTTAATCTGTCCAATAAAACAGCTCCCAAGTGCAGCAGCAGATCACTTACAAGGCTGTAAAAGTTTGATGCGGCTCTTGTCAGGTTGGATTTAGTATCTTGAGCTCTGTGAATCGGCCACCACAGAAGAGTGCATGGACAGGAGTAGGAGGACAGGAGCGTCTTGTCTAATATCTTCCAGGGGATGCAGGCCAGCTTGGTTTGTTTCTCTAGATTCTGTACACTGGGAAGTAACAGTTTTGATGACTGTTTAGTGATGACTTTATATACAGGACATTTTGTTGTCATTGCTTTGAATTGCATGATGATCAACAAACCTTACAACAGTACGAAAAACTTGGGCATTTTTCAAAATGGTTACAGTATCTAGAATACAAACGTGTTATGGTTTCATCCAAATACTTGCTCAGTTAATCAATGAGTTCTTGAGAAACAAATAATATGTACACCAGTCAACCACAATCTTAAAACCACTGACAGGTGAAATAACATTGATCATATCGTTATAATGCAATGTTCAGCTGGTAAACTTCTCTTCCTCTACTTCAACTTGGTGTTACTTGGATGTACCGCTGACTTAAACATTATTGCAGATCAAACACATCCCTTGTGGCAACAGCAGGACAATGCACAACACAAAACTGCAAAAACCGGTCAGTTTGCTCAAAAAACAGAACAAATAGCACACAGGTTGACCCGACCTCCAAACTTACAAGGTCCCTATTCAATTCTGCATCTGTGGGATGCACTGGAACAAGCCTGATTCACAGAGACCCTGCCCCACAGCTCTAAAGACCCAAAGGATCGGCTTACATCTGTCATGTCTCAATGCCATACACCACAGGGCAACCCCAGAAGTCATGTGACAGTCCGGCAATGGGCAAGCCCTAATGGTTGCACAATGGAGACATACACAGTATTAGGCAGGTGGTTGTAATATAGTGGTGGGTCTGTGTACACATACATGAAACAAATCACATTTGCAAAGTGGGTATTCTTTGTGTGGAGCACAGCAGCCCATCCATGTATTGGAGGTTGAAGGTGGGGATTTAACTGTTGTACTGTAAGAGTTTGAGGTTTCTTGTATTCAGATTTTTTAAATTCAAATAAGGTCAAAAATGGTTCAGTGTATCTAGCTTTATAGAGTTGTAAGGTTTCAGGAGCAACACTTAAAGTAATTTGTGGGATACAGAATACTTCCACTGTATTAGCATAGCATCAGCATAGCATCAGGGACTTTAAGGTTGTACTATAAAAGTTTAAACCCTAGTGTACTGAGGAGGAAATGCTGTTGAGAGAGAGGCAGGGAAAGGACAAGAAGACCTGACATTGCCGTCATCAGACAGACAGACAAATGCTGAAATCTGGAACATCAGGACATTTCAAGTTCACAGTAAAGGTGACAAAGTTGTGCCTCCCACCTTGTTAGAATGTCCATTTCCAGCAAGGAAATCAGTCTCACTTTAAAGGGTTGTTTTACAATTGCTGTGAGTTAGAAATGCATATTTTGCAATGCAAGGCAGTTATTATTAAGGTGTTTAACTTTGAAGCTTTAGATAACTCTGAAAAATGTTACAAAAGCTTAATGTGGATGAATAGTTTGAGAAAATCAGTCCTTACCAGCAGTAGTGAGTTCTAAATGGGATACTATTTGTGCATATTCAACACATGTTTACTTGTATCTTCATAAGTTCTCAGTTTGTTTCTTTACACGATTAAAAATTTCAAACAGCCATTTAATTACAATGCCCAACCCTTGTCTAGAGGGATTTTACTTGTTGCGCAATTCTGCCAAAGTGGAGTTAAGAAAAGCAAGAAGCTACAGTTCAGTTTTCTTGCTAAGCAAAGCATAATTCCAAAGTGATAAGATATTCACATAACCTTTTGCATACACTCTCCAAACAGCAGACAGCCTCAATTGTGTCATGGATTCCACAAAATGCCGGGGAACCCTCTGAGATGCTGCTGCATTTTGACATGATTGCATCACATCATTTCTGTAGATTTGTCAGTTCAACATTAATGTTGCCAGTCTCCAGCTGTACTGCATCCCAAATGTGTTTTACTGGATTCAGATCTGGTGACCCGTGAAGATCTCATTGAACTCACTGTCATGTTAAGGAAACTAGCTTGAGACAACGTTTGCTTTGTTGTGTAGTGCATCTATATGCTAGGAGTAGATTAATACATGAAAAAAAATAGAGGTCACCTTTTGTATTTGTATCTTTATTTTATTTTATTTTATTTTTTGAGGAAATTATGCCCACTTCCATTGCACTTTGTAGCATTTTGCTTTTCCTAAAACCTTTTCACTTCAGCCTAGTTTTTAAAAAGGGCATTCATTTTTTCTTATGCAAGGACTAAAAAGTATATTAAAAAAGTTTATTTAAAAAACAGGTGAATGGCAACACAGTGAAAACTTTAAGAAAGTATTTGATTTCTTGTTACTTGGAGACACTGATCATCAAAGCAAAGAGAAAATGTTGATGTCCTGACTAAGTGTTTTTTTTTTTGTTATATTATATTTATAATTTAAGAAAGAAGTGAACTAAGCTGACTTTTAGGAATTTAGCTGCTGCACTATAAGGTTGATGCTGGAAATTCTAAAGAAGAGATGAGAAGAAGAGACACTCTTAAGATCAGGAGGTAGTGTGGCCGAGCGGTCTAAGGCGCTGGATTAAGGCTCCAGTCTCTGAGGAGGCGTGGGTTCAAATCCCACCACTGCCATATGTCTATAGAGCTGTGCACAAAGCTAAATGCTTGTCCATTACAGAATACTGAGGCAATTTTGGACATTGTGGTGGAACATTTTGACAGCTGGTTCTCCGTTTTTTTTTTTTTTATTGAACATACAACACTCATTTCTGTCACTGATTTCATGTTTTGTTGTACTTCTTGGCAGTGATTGACTATGAATTGTAACAATGTGCCAGCAAATGGGCAGAGAAGAGGCAACGGTCCAAAGTTAGACGTTCATTCTCCTCAGTGCTGTGGAAGCTGGAAGCAGTAACATCCCACAAAGATGGTGACATTTATTGTAGCCTGTACTAACAAATCTTTGTTTTTGCATTCCGAATTTAATAGTTTTTGGGTGTTAATGCAGGTAGTGCGGCCGAGTGGTCTAAAGCGCTGGATTTAGGCTCCAGTATCTAAGGAGGCGTGGGTTCAAATCCCACCACTGCCATATACTGTCAAAAGAAGCTGCAGATGATGGATCTTTAAAAGAGAACATGTATCAGTATGATTTGGTTGCTCAAACCACATTTTAAAGCGCTCTGGGTTGCATGTACTTCCTTTTCACAGTGTGTGTATATGAATATGTACTGTGCCACAGTGACAAAATTTGCATAAGCAGAAGTACATTCTCATCTACATGCTATCAGTAATATTAAAGTATGTAAACAATTTTTGCTGTTGTTGTTTTTCACAAGGCTGAACATTTTTAGTGCTTTCTTCAATCACATGATACTGGAAAAAAAACACTATTTCCTCTTGAATTGACCTCAGAAAACGTGTATTTTGACTGAAAAGTGTCACATGGCTCATAGTTTGTTCAGTTCACAAATTAGAAGGCTTTACCACAAATTAGGCAGTGCAAGTACTTCTGGATGTATTGGCCAGTTCTGGCAGTGGAAGCTGCTCCATCCAAATACTTCAGAGCTTTGTTATGGTTGAAAAAGTTGATGACATGGAGTTTGGAAAATCTTCCACTCAGCAGGTCTCTACTTCTGGGTTATGGGTTCACTTTGCCAGCTTTGTCCACAACACGTGCTTTACTCAAACAGCAAAGTATCTGTGATAGCAATAAAAGTATATACTAACTGAAGTGGAGATGAAAACAACAGACCGGATTAGCAGCTGCTTTTCTGTTAAAAAAGAAAAAAGGAGGCAAGACACCCTTAACGCATTTGTCTTCTCCTTTCCAAGATAATGGAACTCTACATTTTGTGATCCAGTTTGCTGCATGCAGGAGTACTTACGTTCACTATCGGGTTTCTACCCATCAAATCAATGACGTTTCCTAAAGATTATGTAGATGGCAGTGGTGGGATTTAAACCCACACCTCCTGAGAGACAGAAGCCTTAATCCAGCACCTTAGACCACTCGGCCACACTACCGCTTATCTGAACACCCCACACTGCTGCAGTCACTGTTCTTTAAAATTCTTGATGAACAACACAGTGATGTACAGTCGTCAAGAATTTAGCCCTTTAACATAAAAGACATGCTTCGGAAGCGTGTTGGGCCCATAACCCAGAGATCGATGGATCAAAACCATCCTCTGCTAGATCAACCTCAGCAAAGCTTCAGCTGTCAGCTTTTTTTCAAAATAGTTCATTTTAAAAGTGTCTGCATGAGTGATCACAATTTGTCAGAGGTGACCAAAAAAGCCTTTATATGATGGTAATGGGAAGCTCTGTTGTTTAGCTATGATGAATTATAATTACACAGGTGCTGGATGGAGGCCGCCACACATCTCAACCGTGCTGTCATTTGTTTGTGGTACTATCAAGGTATCACAACAAATCTGGCCTTTGTTTCATGTAGCAGCTTAAACTACACTGAATAGTCAAAGTAACACGACAGGCTGCAGCTATAATTACAAGAGAACAATCGCTGTGTGAGGAGAGGACACAGACAGCCTGTGAAGTACTGCATGCATATATCAGAGTGTGAATACATTACATCTGAGTGAGCAAAGCAAAAAAAAAACAAACAATGCAGAGGTGTGTTTGAGTTAGGAAAGAGTTGTGACCACTGATGCATTTGTGCGTTCATGTATACATCTCCATGAGTGTGCATGTTCGCCATTTGTGGAGGTATGCATTTCCAAATCAACGTTATCTGTACCTTTAAGCCAGTGCGTGGGTGTTAAGTGTTGTTTGTCTCTGATATAACCTCCTGTCTCTCCAGTCTGTTCCAGTTAAAACAGCTGCAGGTAGGATGATACATTATGCTTTTGCATTGTTTCCGCTCTTTCACTCAGCTCTTTTTATAAAACAAATACTGTGCATTTCATTTGGATGTGAATGACTTTGTGGTTAAATTATGAGGAGGCAGGAACTTTATTTGGGGGCTTTTTATAACACAAACAAACTTTATATGTATTCTGTGCTTTTAAATGTGTGCTCACAGTGTATAATTTCGGGTGAAGTTTTTTTTTTGATTGGCTTCAGCACTAAAACCAGCCTTAACTGGAAGCACGTCTGTTAGAAATACTACAATGCTGTGACAGCTGCGCTATACGGAAACACTTGCATTAGCAGAGGAAGGTTTTGATCCTTCGACCTCTGGGTTATGGGCCTAGCACGCTTCCACTGCGCCACTCTGCTGTTATAGACTTTTTGGAGTGCTTGTATACAGAATCTAGAGCTTGCACAGAGTTCAGCTCACATGACATACAATAGACATGTGCCTGTTGAACACAGAAGAACAGATAAGTGTTTCTGGAAGTCCTTTACTTTGCACTTCTTACAGGTTATAGCAGCTGGTCACAGATTGAATTGTAGCATGTTGACAATGTGTTTAATACCTGGCGTGTGCTTTAAACAGCAAATGGACATAAAATGTGATTTCTATGAAATTCAAAACGTCCCACTGTGGTTGATGTGTACATTCTTTCCATTAATGGTGGTCAAAACACCTCTATCGTCCAACAGCGACTACTTCAATTACGGCTCTTTTAATGATGAATTATAAACAGCGATTCTCCTCTTTTTCTCTCCTCATGACAAGCATTTGTTTGAAGCACCAATTTTTTTATTTAATTTTTTTTTTCCTGGTGCACAGACAGTGTGTTTTCACTGCATACAGTCCATGCAGTCACAAATTCTGGGCTGTTTGCAGACTTGGGCGGATGCAAAATGTAGCTTAAACCGTCGCCCCCCTACCTGACCACTACATATACTGTAGTCAGTTTTAGTCCCAGGTCCTTGGTTCTTGGATGATGGTGGTTTTTCTGATCTTTAAACTGTATTGAAATAATTTTCCTGGTGTGAGGAAATAGCAGAAAGGTTTTTTTTTTTTTTTAGTTTCAAGTCAGAACCGGTTCTCGATGCCCAAACCTTTTCCTAAAAGTTTGTGTGGATCTAAATGACTGGTGAGATAAGATTCCACAAAGGTTCTCCTTGAAATCTTGAAGAGAGGCATCTCTTCTGGGTCACGGGAAAAAATGTCCCTTTTCAAGATTTCACATTTAGTTTTATAATAGCAGAGTTGTAGTGTGGTTTGATCTATAGATGATTTCAAAGAAAACAAAAAATTGTTGTTAAGTTTGCTCTACATCATGTGCATCCTTGCAAATATGTGGACACAAAAAGTGTGAATTGGCCTTAAGGCTTGCATGCTCATTCCAAGGTTTACAGGGTCTGCAATTTGTGGATTAAGAAAATGAAAACAGACATTCAAGATTTAGTACTGAATAAATACATTTGCAGACCTTATTGTAGTAACAGTAGAATGTTACAAGTTGGTATGAGTAAGGATTTCTATAATGGGTCATCTGTCTGAAAACTACATCTACTGACCAATATGCAGTGACTAATTTAGGTAGAAATAATAGACACAAGGAGGTAGTTTTGAAGTTGTGGGAGAATTATGGAGGTTTTGACAAGTGTGTGACATGTTGCTGCTAATGTAGCTCTGACAACAACAGAGGCAAGTGGCCAGTCACTTTGTAATGCTCTTCTTTTGTGTGCCTTTATTTCTAATAAGGCCTTAGTATAATATTGCTTCTCAACTTCAGTTACGGTTAATGTGCTCGGCATTTAAATCGTCAGCATAAAGCTGATAGGGCCTGATGTTGAATGAACAGCTTCATTAGAGCCAATGATGAAGACTTTAGCTGTGGTGTCACAAGTCATCAGCATCATGTTGCTGCAAATAAACACTGAAAGGGTACATCTCTATGCAATTTTCATCTATTCACTAAATAATTAGCACCATGCAGCCGTTTCTGAAACCCTGTAGCTCCAGTCCAACAAATGCAACAAAACGATCTTGTAATTGGCAGATGAGTCATATGCCTTACTACCGAAAGCTCACATGTGACCTTGTTGTTACACAAGGATTTCTCTATATTAATGGTATAGATGATTAATTAATATGCCTTGAAGCATTTTTGTCATAAATATGTAATGGATGTGAATCACAAAACCATGGTACAATCATCATAAACATATGTCAAAACAGACCAGATGATTGTCATATCATTTGGTCTGACAGCATGAGATAGGGTCAGATCAAAGATTGGAGTTTAAACCTTTGTTTATCTAAACCCAGCATCCTGAACATTTAACCCACACAATTCGAGCGATTGTCATTTCAGACCTCACCACTCCCACTTGCTCATCAGTTGTCACCTTACCTGCCCCCTCTTACTTGAATTCCACTCCAACCCACTAATCAGTCCTTCAGTATGTATACCCCGGTCGAGCACGAGTCATTTGCCAGATTGTCTTTGCACCACATGCCTTTGCTTTCCAGCATTTTCTTTGCTCCTGATTAGTACCTTGATTGTTTTTTTGGACCTTGCCAGTATTCTGAATTCAGCCTCTCTCCTTGTGTCTCCACATGTTTGGTTTACCCACCTGGTTTTTGCCATCTTGAACCAAAAATTTTCAAGTAATGCTCATTTTTGGCTTTTACTTCAATAACTTTGGAAATTAAACTGTTTAATATCTTTGGATATTAAACAGTTTAATATATCTGGACGTTAAACAGCACTTGGAGTTGTCCATAGATTTTTAAATAGATAGCATAGCATTCAGCGCCAAGATGTTACTTGAGCTGTTCAGAAAATAGCGTGAGATTTCTCAGATTTGGTTTGTGATACATCAATATCTCTAATATCTGTAGACTTCCAGCAGACATGACACAGCATTGCTGTTGATTTTAAATTATATTTGATGAATGTGAAACCACAATTTGCCTCTAAGTAGCTCTGTTCTGATCTCCATCAACTCCTGAGAGGAAGTATTTGGATGTTTTCCTATTAATGCTCCTCCAATTCCACGTCATTTGTCGATATACTGTTTGATGCTGGACATGTACAACCATAGGATTGCAGGTTTGTAAAACAAAAAACAGCAAATTGCAAAATGTCACAAAGCCCCATAGAGATGCAGAATGTTCAGTTCAAAAAACAGTGCTCACCGTTTCTCTACAGCTTCTGGGTTAAACTGCTTTGAAGTACATTTTCTCTCATTTAGTCAGTGTATCAGAGGTCATAACTTCTCTTGAGTGATCTTTATCCTGCCATCTCAAAAAGGCAGTACTCTTGCTAACACAACAGGGTGTTTAAAGCACCACTTTTTTTCTGTGTAAATGAATACTTTGCTACATTTGGTCAGAATGTGCCCCTGAATGTACCAGCAGTCATGTGATAATTAGCTGCGTCATCACTGCAAGCATCCGCTTATGCTGACGAAGTGTCTACTAATTCTTACACCTTACAACAGGTAGACAAGGTGTACAGGTACATAGAGCTAAACTCCTTAGCAAAACGTGATCTACTACCAACATAAAAGCAAGCAAATGCCAAACTGGTGTCATTAAATTTTTAAATTTTGAGTTTAGGATGCACATAAGGGCTACAGCTAACCCAAAACTCACCTCCAAATGGAACATCTGCTGATCGGATGTTTACTACTAAAGGACCACTACTGGCTCTCTGGGAGACAACAGGATGCCTCCTACCTCCACTAGAATCCGATAAGAGTCATAAAGTGTCAACTGTGAGGAAAACCACACCTCTGCAGAAGCAGATTGGCATTCTGACCTTCTGATCTCTCAATACCTAACACACAGGACTTTCTACACAGGAATGAATAGAACAATTTAAATCAGAACATTAAAGCATCACCAGAGTGACGATCTGGACTCAGTTTCTGACACCAGTATGGAAGATGAACACATCAAATCTGAGGTGTTTGTGGAAGATGCACACACATGAGACACAAACACCCCCTCCTCTCTCTTTCTGTCACAGACCACAGCCATAAAAGACACAGAAGACTTTTTACTCTGAGAATATATTCTTCCTATATCTTCTTTTTCTTATTATTAGCGACTATATATGCTTTTGTGTTTAACCATGTTATAAGTTTAACTTTATGTAGCCTAAAGTCTACAATTTATAAGTTTATTCTTGTGTTTACACCTTTTATTATTATCTCAGGAACCATATGAGATAAACATAATGTGTTTGGTGTCATTTTAATCATTTATTCAGTGTTATTTCAGATCTGTGACCATCATAAAAGTTGAACAACTAGAATTCTACATTTAAGAAATGGACTAAGAGTAAGTTCTAAATGTATTTGGCCTCTGACCTCTCCTGGATAGTGAACCTTAACACCACCCCGTTGGAGGAACACGTCCATGATTGGTTAGATGTTGATTTGCATTTGGCTTCGAAGCTTTCTATATAGAGGAAAGTAACTGGAATGCAACTTAGTTAAGTTTTTGAGTTAAGTTTGTCAGTTAAGTTTTAAATTCAGCTTTGTTTTAGCTTTTCTTTTGGGCTTTCTTGAGTGTCTGATTTAGTTTTAGCTTTTATTTTGGCTTTTTGACTGTAACCTGGGCTTTTAGAAAAATCAACCTGGGCTTGTAACTGAGTTTGTAAGAATGGGTTTGTAGAACGTGGGGATCTCAGAAAAATGCAACTTTTAGAAGAATGCAACCGGACTTAAGAAATACTTAAGAACTACAACAGCGCAAATATTTTCTTGTTTAACTATGAGCTTTGGCTCTTAGTGTTTTTACTTTGGCACACTTTTGCAATCCACACCTGCCAAAGTTCTTTCTGCATTCCTGAACCAACTCATCCAGCAGATCATCACAGCTCCATGTTCTGCAACAGCCTCTCTCTCACTACCACAGAGGCTACGCAAGTATTACTTTCCTTCTGTTAAATGGGTGAATTTACAAATTATAATTTGTTTTCCAATTCCAAATTCTAAATTCATCACCTTTTTCTACCAACTGCTTCCAGTGACGATCACAGTTCTTTATTTTATCTGCATTTATTCATTCATTTATTCACTGGCTGTTGTTGTCATGTCAGTGTTGTTTATTGTTTGTAGAATTAGTTAATAAATGTTTGTATTTAATTATCATCTGTTCTACCGTGTATTTCTTTGTTTTGGGAACTGGAGTTCAATAAAATCAGAGTTTACGACTTTCAGAATGAAATTGATCAACTTCATTTAATCAAAGTCTTTTTGAGACTTAGCTTAACCCCTTTAAAACCACAAGGATCACCGGTGACACCGGGGCACAGTTTTAATCATTCAAACTGGCCCTGAAAGCTGTGAAACGGTGCTTTCTGGTGCTATTACATGCATTATGGTAATGACTAAGTGCCCTATGGGGAGAGAAAGAGCAAATGAATGAAAATGAGGAAATGAGTATTATAGTGCTAAAAGGGTTAAATTGATAATTTCCTCAGGCAAGCTGAGGATGGTGCCCCTAAATTAATGAGTGCAATTTTAATCATAAAGTGTAGTTTCTATCATTTGAACACGTCCCGCTACACAGTAGTGCATGTGTGTTATTTTTAGACATGATTTTTTGCACGTGTCTGGAACATCATCCTCACATTGGACTTCAAGTAGACTAGAAACTAAGACTAGACTAGAAACTAATATAATAACACCTACACATCCGTACTACAGCTCTGCATGTGAGCCTCTGAAAATGAGTATAATCAAGGCTAAACTACACCCTCTCACTTCTTTAACTGCTCCTGTCATAATTATTACAGCCATGAATGGGTATTCTGTGAGTTGTTGTGGTACCAAGTGACTTTCAGCAACCTTAACGAGGGACAGTTGAATACAAATAAGTTTAAAGGTGTGACAGGACATATAAATAATCCCTGTCAACCTCAGCTGAGCTTCTACAAAAATTATAAGACCATTCTTAATTTGCTTCAGAAGTAAAAGCCTATACACGTACGTGAAGATGATTTCGGTAAAGACTGAGAGTAAACTGTTAAAAGAATGTTTGAACTGTTTTATGCGTTGGAAGGGAGGTAAATCAAAGTATGGGGTATGAATCCATCATACATGTGGATGAATGGGCACCACGACTCCTCCAGTGGACTAATTACTTCTCTCTGCCCCCCTACAACCTAACATCATTTATGGTTTCTCTCAGCCTGCTGCTCCATCACATCCATGATTCATTTAAGGCCATCAGTCTCAGTTATTCATCACACTGTGGTGCCAGATTGTCTTCTTGTGTCATCTTTAACAAGAACAAGAAGAGGAACACAGATTAAAAGAAATCATTTGTCCTGACATGTTATATATGGTATTAGCTGGTAAAGCTGCAGCATGTTGCTTTCTGTTGATGGGAACAGATTGTGGCATGGAGCTGGGGAGCACTGAAGCAACTAACTGTATCTCTAAAAGCTTTCGAGCATCTCTGTCAGAGCTGCTAATTAACAAAGTGTCTGCAGTGGAGGAAAGGGGATTTTAAACAGAAGGACAGAGTGATCCAGCTAATGTTAATGTATGGATTCAAAGAATTGACTTGACTGCAGTAGTCATTAATTACAGATGTCATTGGCAGTCATGAGTGTTACATTACTGTGGGTTATATGTGGAGTATACCTTTACATATGCGCATCAGCACCACATGCATCTTAAATATTAACATGTGTTGTATATAAAGATTGTAAAGAACTGACTGCTATTTAATGGGTTAGTGTTAATTACATGTCTCAGCTATCATAACATTGTACTCAGCATGTTAATTTGTGAGCAAATACCTGCAAAGCTATTCCCATCAGTTTTGGTTGTACATTGTGTTTAGCATTGGTCTCAGCAGCTTGCATGCTAACATTAGCATTTAGCTCAAAGTTCTGCTATTTTTTTATCTACAGCTGCTAGTCTTCTTTTCCTGTATTTACCTTAATTTTGTGCACATAAGGAGATACTACTTGTCTGACAGAATAAACATTTAATAGATATGTGGACAGATTTGCATTCACATGACTGAGTACCAAATTTGAATTCGATATCCATTTCTTATCATGCATCCTTGGTCATCCTTTACCTCTCAATGATTGTGATTGGTCCTGACTTCCCTAAACCTTCAGAGAAAACCAGCTGTAGTTGGGAATACGCTTCAGATGGAATCAAATGATTTCAACCTGACAACAGTTAAAATAACATGGATTCTCCTATGCCTTTACATGTGCATTTGCTTGAGATTACCTTTTCTAGGAATGCATATGCCATCTGTGGCAATGCTGCCCTCTAATTATTGATTACAGTTCATGTGCAGCAACGCTAATTAGTGTAAAATATTTTAATAAACCTTCATATTTTGAAATAGACAGTAATATATCCTTTCAGTCCAGAGAAATTACCTCTGTGCTTATAATAATTAAGTAATTTAGGTGAAGAAACACACATTATGTAGTCAAAAGTTGATTAATTCAGTTCACTGTATGCCGTCTTTCATTTTTCACATCAAAAGTGGGAAATGTTTTTCAGTACATTACAAAGAGTTTTGCAGTTTGGTGATGACAGGACAATATCAACCACACAGCTTCTGAGAGACAAAATTTTATCAAGGACAATTTTATGCAGCAAAAGCTGCCTTTATTTTTTCTTGATAGTCCTTTATTTATCTTTAAATTGACCTAATTTTTAAAATGATAAAAGTTGGCATATCCATTATATCAGAAACCAATGCCACTGTTTTTAATATCAGATAGTTCTGAATAAAAGGACAATATTGTATGAGCAAACAGATGAAGTAGTCTAAACCCAGCACACAGGAAAATGCAATATGCCACATTATGAAACACCTGTCATCACTTCAGACATGCCTGATGTTGCTTTGGCAAACTTTAGGAAATGATCAGCACCTTATTACTGCTAATCTTCTGGTTGCACAAGACAGATGGAAAACAGGAAATGCATTCTATTGCTGTTATTATTGCATTCACAGAGCAGAGTATTTCTCTTCCTCAAAGTGACAATTATGGAATCACTAAGCGAGCAAAGATGCCTCGAGTTGTTGTGATAGTTTCCACTATTGTTTGGATTTCACACAGTGAAGTTGTGATGGCATTTAATTGACTACTGTAAAAATCAAAGAGACTATTAAATTGCCCACGTGTCAAATCGCAGCTTTTTTCATGGTCTTGGTCTTCATATGTTAATGTTTCCAGTGTCAATACTGCTTATCTGAAATATTTGCTTCCCAGTTTAGATTTTGGAGTACAAATGAGGTCTATATGTCATTTTGTACTATAATTGCACATATACAGTGAAAGCTGAATTTGCAACGCTCAAAAGTAACAAAGTTTAGTAAAATTTAGATCAGTTAGACAGGTCAAAAATGTATCTGAATACATCTGTAAATGATTGTGTTTGTTAAATAATTAAAATGTAGTAGATGAGAATATACATTTCCTGATCTATTTTTCTTTCACAAGCTGTCTGAAATAGTAAACTTAAGAGGATTATGTGGTTCGTTAGCTGAACTTCATCCACGAGTGTCAGAACACACTGATCCACAGTTCTTTCAGCTAAAGCTAGCCTTTTATTTTGGCAGTTATTTTGTTATTATGATACTCTTCTCACAACTCCTGTATATAATTACTGGGAAGGATCACATGTCTTCTCTAACAACCTCTGTCTTCCACAATCAATAAAGCATGGGAGATGTGAGTTTAATGATTTTCATGTTTTAATGATTTAATGGTGTAGGGACCAATTATCTACCTCTAGCCAATTCACAATGTGTTCTGACATAAAATGATGAAAAATGATCGAATAGATAAATATCACATGTATTTACATTATCAATTTTCTGACATTTAGTACATCAGTGCATAAAACAAAATGGAATACAGAGCATATCTGTATCGTTAGCAAGCCTCACAAGGCCGCTGAATATCACAAGCTCAAATGATGCTACAACTTCTGGACAAAGTCATTTCAGTAAATGCTATACATTGATTTGCATTTGGGCTGTACAGTGGGTCGGTGATTAGCACTGTCGCCTTGCAGCTAGAAGATCTCTGGTTCGCATCCCTTCCTGGGCCTGAATCTTTCTGCATGGAGTTTGCATGTTCTCCCTGTGCATTGCATGGGTTTTCTCTGGGTACTCCGGCTTCCTCCCACAGTCCAAAAACATGCTCAGGTTAATTTCTCATTCTAAATTTTCTGTAGGTGTGAATATGAGTGTGCTTGTTTGTCTATGTGTAGCCCTGTGACAGACTGACGACATGTCCAGGGTGTTCCTGCCTTCACTCTAAGTCAGCTGGGATAGACTCCAGCCCCCCGCCAGTCTAATGAGGATTAAGGAGTGTATTGATATGGATGGATGGATGGTTTGCATTTGAAAGCTGCACATATTTTACTTGAGACATGTGTAAGACTGCAGCAGTTCATGGTGTGTGATGAAGTGGTGCATTCATTTTTCACATATTAATGTCATTTTTGTGCTTGAGGTACTGTAACATAGTAATTGGTGGTCTACAACCAGACTGATGTGTTTTTCTATGGACTATCAGATATGGAGTGAGAAAACTAAATAAATCAAGCCTTTACTGCAAGAAGAAAGAAAGAAGTAAGTGAGAAAAAAGTATTAATAACATGTGAGTATACCTCCAAGGCTTGGCACTCATAAGTTATTTCAAATGTGTCGTTTCAGGGCCCACTCTCATTGCCACAGCCTCCACATTACAAAGCAGAGCTGATCACCAGGTTTAAAACTGCTTATCGTAAATCTATGCTGTCTGCGTGGGAGAGGAAATGAGCAAGAGACATTTAATGTTTGTGTGTGGGAGTGTTCACATGTCGGTTGTGTGTCTGTCAGACGTGAACAGTTACGAGATCTCATGATTAAAAAGAGAAAAGCCGCTTTGGGAAGGAAAAGCTGAACGTTCAGCGTTTGTCTGTGTGTGTTTGATGATTGTCTGTTTCATTTCAGGGTGCCATTAGAGGTCATCCCTTTAGAGAACGGTCTGTGACACCATTTAGATTGTGCTTTTAACCTTTGGACATGGTCAAACACACACAGACACACACACACACACACACACACACAAACACCGTACAAGCCAGCATACTTTCTTTATCTGTTTTCTGATCTTGATCTTACTCTGTCTCAGACAACTTTCATTCTTGTCTAAATAAAAGACACCTAACAGCAGAGGCTATTACAAGAACACCATAGATAGACAGATAGATAGACAGATAGATAGATAGATACTTTATTAATCCCAAGGGAAATTCAAGTGTTCAGCAGCTTACATACAACATAAAATAATAAAAAGGGAGGTTAGTAACATTAACATTAAAGGTTACTATATACTCTGAAAATCTTGCTGTACAATACTATGCTATGTATTTTTAAAAATGCTTCTAATTTTAAATCTATAGAATACTAAATGTAATTAAAAATTCAATATATAGTATTTACACATTTCAAGGCACGGTGATTTAAAATGACTTTGACAGGTAGTAGGAAAAAAGTTATACCGACCAACCTAAGGTGCATGGACATTCTATAACAATCACATAGGTCCTAATGTGATTATGACTGTGGCCCCTCCTGACCACTCAGTGATGAGTTGTACAGTCTGATGGCCAGGGGGACAAAAGAGTTTCTGAGTCTGTTGGTGGAGCAGGTTGGAGACAGCAGCCTGGAGATGAACACACTCCTCTGACTGATCACAGTCCTGTGCAGAGGATGCTGTGTGTTGACCAGGATGGAGAGAATCTTCAGCTAGGAGACACAGTAGCATCACAGTGAAACCTATTAAAGAACTGGTTAAACTGGTTTGCTCTGTCTGTGTCCCCCTCTGCTGTGCTGCGGGTCTTTTTGCAGCCTGTGATGGTCTTCATCCCCTCCCAGACCTCTCTCGTGTTGTTTTGTTGGCGTTTTTGCTCCACCTTTCTGCTGTAGGACTCCTTTGCCTCTCGCAGACGGACCTTGAGTTTCCTCTGTGCCTGCTTCATCTCCTCCCTGTCTCCATCTCTGAACGCCCTCTTCTTCCTGTTGAGAACGTCCTTGATGTCACTTGTAATTCAGGGTTTATTATTGGGGAGCGCACAGTCTTAATAGGGAGGACAGTGTCCCTGCAGAAGTTCAGATAATCCGTGATGCAGTCTGTGACCCCCTGAATGTCCTCACTGTGTGGCTCCTGCAGTATGTGCTCCAGCAATGGCGTGAGAATATTCTCTCGGCATGTAAAATGGCCATAGACTCACCGCTAACAGTTCAGTGTCCCGGGAGCAGATCCTCTCCTTTACAGTAACGTGTCCCCGGTTGCACCATCTGTTAACATACAGCACGAGTCCCCCTCCTTTCCTCTTGCCGCTTTGTTTACTATCTCGGTCCGCTCTCACCAGGTGGAATCCAGGTAGCTCCACGGTTGTATCGGACGTGCTGCTGCTCAGCCATGTCTTGGTGAGACACATTAGGCTGCACTCCCTGTAGGTCTGCTGGTTTCTCACAAGGGCAGCCAGTTCGTCAGACTTGTTGGACAGAGAGTTCACATTCCCCATTAGCACAGAGGGAACAGCGGGCTTGTATATATATATGTGTATGTATACACACACACACACACACACACACACACACACACACACACACACACACACACACACACACACACACACACACACACACACACACACACATATATATAAATATAAATACATACATACATGCATACATACATAAATATATATATATATATATATATATATATATATATATATATATATATATATATACATACATACATACATACATACATTAGGGCTGGGACCTTAATGAGTTAATTTTGATTAATTAATTAATTCTAGAAAAAAATGACTCGTTAAAAAAATAGCGCATTTATTCACACCTTTCTCAGTGCCATAATTTCTGGCACACCGGTAGCACTGATGCATACTCCAGCCCAGTAGGTGACGGTAATGCACCTAAAGTCTGTTTTCCAGCTGTGAAGAAGATGCACTACTAACATGCTTATTAGGCAGTCAGTTCTTGTTTGCAGTGGCTAGTAGCTACCAAAAGTTTTCCAAGGAAAGACAACATGGCAGAAATTAACTGGAAACAGGTTCATGGACACCAGAAGATCACTGATACACGTTGGGAGTTGAAGCTGGCTGTTGTGATCCACAAAAAGTAGAAGAAATGCTTGAAAATCTGATCTAGAGGAAGAAAGACAGTTGTCTAGAAACAGATATTTTCCAACATTTTCTTTTCAATTTGACAAATTTATCCAGCCCTTGAAATGATCAAAGTAAAATCTCATGCTTTCCCACATTGATTTTTGGTGACACTATACAGGGAAAAAAAACAAAAAAAAAAATGTGTATGACGTCAAGAAAATGTCTTATTATTGTGGATGGAGGTGATAAAGAGTTTTGCCTATAGTTTCATTTATTGACAATGAAGAAAATTCCACAGCTATATATTTCACTTTCAAAATGCAAACCTGCAGCGGGTCAACAGAATGAATTCCCACTGTATGATTTTTGAAATTGATGATAAGATGTGAGACTTTAAAGTGAGCTTTGGTGAAGGCAGCTGCACTTTGTGTTCCTGTACAAACTTTATTCATTTTTCCGATTGTCCCTGTAGGAATAACACCACCACAGACAACAGGCGCCGCAGGGATTGAGACAAGCAGTAGACTTTTCACCATGTGGAGGGTGCTACTTTGTCCCCTCACTGCTGCCATAGTGCGAGCTTGTCAAAGGGGCCCTGATGGTGCTGCGCTGTGCACCCATCTTTGTTACAACTAATTTCACACAGCCTCTCGGAATGCATTTTTTTCTATTTTTTCCACGCCTTTTCCCAGTCACAGATATACACAGACAGACGCAGAGTTGGTTAAAGTGCGAAGGTGTCAGAATGTGGTGTTACGCCTGTTAGCGATGCTTGCTGCACTTCTTTTTTGTCAAAAAACACCAACCACACACATGTCAATGTACAGACATGTACATTTGACGCTGATTTAGAAAGACAGTAAGAGAGCAAGTGCAAGAAAAAAAAATCCAACTTTTGTGTCTTCAAATGAAGATAAGAAAGGTGAAAGTCATTTGATACCTTTTCACAGATGCAGAGCAGGTTCTTTCATCGTCTGCTTATCACCTTGTGGGATTTCAGGACGGCTGCACAGTGGGCTTGGTGGTTACCTTGCAGCTAGAAGATTCCCGGTTCGCGTGTCGACCTTCCAGGGATCATTCTGCCTGGAGTTTGCATGTTCTCCTTGTGCATGTGTGGATTTTCTTTGGGTACTCTGGTTTGTTCCCACAGTCCAAAAACATGCTCAGGTTAACTGGTGATTCTAAATTGTCCATAGGTGTAAATGTGAGTGTGATTGTTTGTCTCTATACATAGCCCTGTGACTATGTAGACTGGTGACCTGTCCCGAGTGTCCCCTGCCTTCACCCTAATTCAGCTGGGATAATCTCCAGCCGCCCCGCGTCCCTGATGAGGATTAAGCGGTGTACAGATAATGGATGGATGGATGAGACTGCAGGATAGCAATTTCTGATGTCAGCTGGAAACTAGTTATTTACACCTCTTCACTTGGTTTCAATTCATTTTCATAGTCAGCAGGTTTGAAAATGTCAAAAAAAATTTACATTTTTTCAGTAAT